>NC_089623.1:303921-607842 GCF_039881205.1 Euwallacea similis
GCCGAAATCTGGTTATTTCTTGGCAAGTTCTTAACATAGATGGCCCGTCTTGACTGATTATGAATTTATTGAATCTAAAAATATGGAGGAATCTAAAGGAGCAGTTTTATAGACTAACAGACACTTAGATATACAGGGTGCGCCAGCTAAAACGAAACAGAGCTCCTTTCTCGGTTGATGAGGAAGTTTTGCAAAAATCCTCGGATACGTCAATTTTAATATGGGGAGGGAAGATTTTTTTATTAGAAATTGCCGGTGACTACTTTCACCCCCTCGACAGAAGAAAAACCACCCTCAAAATTTTAAATGGCAAGTGTAGTCGAGTCGCACATCAAATTAAAGGTTTTTTGAAGGGCTTTATGGTGATACCAAAATTTCTTACTTTGAAGCAACCATTGACGAGTAAATGCTTTCATTCTGTGCAGACACTATTGTGATACATAAAGCGCAAAAACATCTAAATTAATTGTTCAAAATGCTATCCATTAACTTCCTAGCAGGGAAACAAGTTTGCTTCGAAATGATGGTGCACCTGGAGCATTTCAGGGCTTATTTGGCAGCATTCATTAACAATGTGTTCTCGCAAAACTTCCAAGGTACCTGGAGAAGCGGCATGAACTTTCGCCTTGAGACAACAACAGTTTAATGTTTTTTGCTACAACTGGTATCAAATCATTATCGGCATGTTTTTACCTGTAAGCATTTCGAAGGGAATTTTTTTTTGTTGGATTCGCGTGCAAATTTATCATTGAAAATGATTTATTCGATTGCAGAGGGGATTGAGATGATTGAATTGTTTTTCGTAAATGGAAAACGTATTGGAATTATTAGCGAAGTTTAGAGAAACTGGATCTGTTGTTAATAAAAAAAAACACATAATACACCCAGCCAGAAATGAATCGACGGAGGTGGAGGTGTTGGAGCAAATGGTTTTAGAACCAGTAGCTAGTACCAGAAAATTGTCGAAAGCACCTCATTATATTGTATTATTACTCAAACTATGAGCTCAATTTCTAACAATTTACTAAATATCTCCCCGGAAAAGTAAATTGTCATGGGAATTGTGTTGACCGAAATGCCTTGTAGTATCTCCGAGAATACTCACTAATTACTTGGTCTTGGTTTTCTCGACCTAAAGATTAAAACGTGACCTAGGCTAACCTGAAGTAGCATTTGATATTTGTGAAACCACCACGTTTAAATTTAATTTTCCAGGCTAAAATATCTTAAAGGGATTAAACCTGTTTTATGACAAAATTAAATTCTATTAAGTTTCTGTTGAAATAAGAAAAATTGCAAACCTCTATCTTCTCCTCAACTGGAATTTTATGCTCCCGCTAAACTTGCCAGCACTTAAATAATTTTGCTGTAAAGCGTTTGACCAATAAATTCCTGAGCAACTAAAGACCATATTTTAAGAGAAACTACTTAATTTTATAAAAAGAAAATCTTTCATGCAACAAATTTCAGCAACGTGAAAGTTAACCATTGGCGACATATTTCACTAACGGGAATCCTCAAAGGAACTATTAACTTCACTTCTCCTTTGGGAACAATCATGCACATCACACCACCCAGCAATGATCACACTCTAGAAGCATTTCGAATATTGAAAAACAACATGAATCGTTTAAAATTCTATTGAGTGCTTATAAAAATTTGTCAAGTGTCCCTTTCGTTTACGCAAACAAATAATATCGAGAGTACATTCAAGTGGTCAAAGAAGATTAGAAGTCAATTTGGTATAAATACAGAGTGCAGGTCAACGGAGGATAAATTGCAGATGTATTTTGCGCTTACCGGTAAGACATGATTTTTATGTGATATTGCTAAATTTACCGAAATATATGATAATTTCATGCAATTTTCATAAATTACGCAATTTATTAGCACAAAACATGAAAATTGCAATTTTCTTACTCGCTCTCGTGGCTGGTATCCAGGCCGGTACTTATTTGGACCGCTTCAATGAGCAATACAAGAAGATTCATAATTCCTCCAATGGATATTTCTCCAAAGAAGGAGTTCCATACCACTCTATTGAAACTTTGGTCGTACGTAATTCTTCATAGAGTGCTAAAAGCTCATCATAACATTATTTGCCCCCTTTATAGGTTGAAGCCCCCGACTATGGTCATGAAACCACCTCTGAAGCCTACTCCTACTATTTGTGGCTGGAAGCTTTAAACGGTTACATAACTGGAGACTTCTCCAGTTTCAATGAAGCTTGGAAAAATCTGGAAACCTACATCATCCCAACTTACCAGCCCACTTTGGGAGGCTACAACCCGAGTTCTCCTGCCACATATGCAGACGAGAAAGACACCCCCAGCGAATACCCATCTGCTATGGAGAGTGGAGTACCCGTAGGTCAGGACCCTCTCTTCAACGAGCTGAAGGAGACCTATGGCGAAGCTTTCATGTACTCCATGCATTGGCTTTTGGATGTTGACAATAAATATGGATTCGGAGATGCTCAAGGTCAATGCGAAGGTGGACCTGAACAAACTGGACCTTCTCTCATCAACACCTTCCAAAGAGGACCTGAGGAATCTGTGTGGAGGACCATTCCCCAACCCACGTGCGACAAATTCGAATATGGAGGCACTGTATGTGATTTGTGATGTTAGCTTGGTTGATAATAATTTTTTTATTTCAGAATGGCTTCTTAGATTTGTTCGTCGGAGACAACAGCTACACTCCTCAATGGAAATACACTGCTGCTCCAGATGCTGATGCCAGAGCTATTCAAGCTGCTTTCTGGGCTGTTCAATGGGCCAAAGAGAAGGGTGTCTACGACTCTATATCCGAGACTGTCGCCAAGGCCGCCAAAATGGGTGATTTCTTGCGATACTCCATGTTTGACAAGTATTTCAAAAAGATTGGAGACTGCACTTCCAAATACGATTGCCCTGGAGGTACCGGAAAAGATAGCGCTCATTACTTGATTAATTGGTACTTTTCCTGGGGAGGAGCTATGCCTGACCGTGGTTCCTGGGCCTGGATCATTGGAGATGGTGCCAGTCACTTTGGTTACCAGAATCCGTTGGCCGCTTACGCCTTGTCTAACATCGAGGAACTAAAACCTAAAAGTCCCACTGCAGTTTCTGACTGGGCTACTTCCCTAGAAAGGCAATTGGAATTGTACGAATTCTTGCAGACCCCCGAAGGTGCCTTTGCTGGTGGAGTGACCAATTCATGGCATGGACGTTACGACACACCTGACTCTAATGTGACTGCTGACACTTTCCACGGCCTCTTCTACGATTGGGAACCCGTCTACCACGATCCTCCCTCTAACAGATGGTTTGGTATGCAACCTTGGTCTACTGACCGCCTCGCCCAATACTACTACGTCACCAAGGATGCCGAGGTTGAACCTATCCTAAAGAAATGGGCCGAGTGGGTCATGTCTGCTATCAAATTGGAGAACGGTGATTTCCAAATGCCCGACCATCTTACCTGGAAAGGTGTCCCACCAGAAATCCACGTCACTATTGGCGTTTACACTCAAGAAATTGGAACTGCCTCTGCCACCGCTAGGACCCTCGCCTACTGGGCTGCTGCTTCTGGTGACGAAGAAGCCAAGCAATTCTCCAAGGACCTCTTGGACGCTCTCTATAAATACGCTTCTCCTCAGGGTATCACCATCCCTGAAATCCCTGACCAATATGGAAGGTTCGAAGAACCCGTAAGTTTTCATGTGTTTTGTTTGATAGCTTGAGGACATAATTCTTTTATTACTAGGTCTACGTGCCTTCTGGATGGACTGGCACCTATCCCTACGGTGATGTGATTGACTCATCAGCAACATTCGTTGGAATCCGTTCCTGGTACAAAGATGACCCAGAATGGTCTAAGATCGAAGAAATCCTGGACGGTGGAGAAATCCCTGAATTCACCTTCCACAGGTTCTGGGCTCAGACCGATGTTGCCATTTCCTTTGGAACCTATGCCATCTTGTTCGACGAATAAGCTCCTTTCTCTGAGATTTTACTCTGTTTTTCTAAATTAAGGTGTAAATAAAATTCAAACCGTATTTATAATAATGTGTAATTTCTATTTGCTTCAGTTCAAAGTAAATGTTAGGAATTCCTCTAATTTCCATATTATCGTCTTGAAGTATTATAGTAAATTGCTCGGCAAATGTCCTCATTTTATATGTCCTATAATCATTTTAAGATGTTCGGAATGAGTGTGGTTGGAATTTTTATTTTGCCCTGCAATGGCTGTCTTATAAATTCTTGACGTGATCTGCTCATCTCTTCATTCTATCACCTTCACAATTGATGCAATTTCATATTATCTATGCACTTTTACATTCCAAGCCTGCCTCCAAAGTCCTAATATCTTGTCTAAATTTAAAACAGTTATGACGTACTGAACGAACGTAATACTGTGGCCGAATAGTTTCAAATAAATGGAGAATTTTAATTTCTTTCGGAAGTATTGTTCCTTGAAAGAAGAAAAGAAAGGTAAACCCAGGAATGATTTGAATTACTCCTTCATTTTTAGGCTTTATATTATTGCGGCGCGAAGTCGGTGCAGGTAAAGACATCACTGATGGTAGCACTCGATCGCAAAGCTGCAGAATTACTCCAATCAGTGTGAGTAGTGGAGCATAATAAGTTCCGTGCCCAAGTGAGAATAAGACATGAACCAGGCAAATCCCTACAAGAACTCACGGCAGATATAGATCTGGCATACTCTTCAGCCCTTGAGAACTAGTTGGTTGCCGAGGAATTCATGATGAAGATAGTGATGTGACGCATGCACTACATCTTGTAAGGCCAGTTAATATTAGCAAAGCACTGATTCTAATTCTCGAAAAAGAAGCGTCGCGACGGGTATCCAGTTCTCCTTCACATGCAAAAATAGCAACTTGAAATAACGACAAAGATATGTCTACAGCCAAATTATACAAAGTGATGAGAGATGTGGCAGATAATTTTCAAGCTTTAATAAAGAGAATACTATCAACATCCAGGCGGGGCACAAGATGTTTCAGTTCCGGCAAATTGGGACATATACAGGTATCACTAATTTGAGTGGAAACGTAGGGATTGTGCAAATGAGAGACGGACCGCATAAGATCTAATATGCCTCCGACAAAACCAACGAAATGGGTTACGAGGCTGACGTAGGCGGGGTCAGTCCGGTCGGCGTCTCCACTTCGATGTTTAGATTAATATCGATATCGCTGCCTTTGTGGCGATGGAAATTTGTAACCCTTTCAGAGCAAAAAGCACCAACGTAAATCAATGGAAAAAAATGTTTAATTCATCACTAGAACAGAATTCTGAAACAGTGAGAGATCTGGTAACACCAGACTGACTTCACCCACGCCAGCCGCTAGCCCCGCAAGCCACTTGGTTGATTTTGGTCGGAGGCACATTAAATCTCATGCGGGCCTTCTCCCTCTTGCACAATTCATATGTTCAAAAAATAAATTTTCCACTAAACTCTTACTGGATTATATATGGTTTAATCATACATCAACACATAACTCTGTTTCAGAAATGTATGTCAACATGATGAAATATACTGAAAAGTCTAGTTGAAACTGCCAAACTTTTTACTTGCACTGCCCTTGGTGGCATTTTCATGGTGTTTGAGTCATCTAGAATTACTATTTTAACGAAAGCAGATGCTGTAATAAAACCCTGAAGATTCTCACTGGATCAACATTGAGGAACACAGTTCTGTTACTTAATTTTTTTCAAACAATTATATATCGATTTTTAATGGCTATGCCACTGATGTACATTTCAAGACCAAAATACTCTCCTAAACAATTTTTCAAATGAAAGCATTGAATCACTTATCGATGGCCAATTTTTCCACGTTCACAAAACCTCTAAAAATGTTCACGAAAAACAGCTCCAAAAAAACACAAACTTTAGATTTTTTTTAAGGTTAGGTCTTTGTAATGTACGCAAATTTTTAACAATAAATCGCCATCTATATGTCAGGTCGGGTACTTCTGGGACTATTCTCGTATACTATATGGTGATACACACATAGTCAAACGTCGTCACCAATAATCCACATCACATGCGGACAAGTGTGACGTGGAATTTTGTTTTGTGCAAAACAATTTCGTTTAGCGTTTCTCGCATAACTGTAATTTTTCGAGAGGAATTTTAATGAGACAAATTAACGCTCATACCATAAAATATCTTCGCTTCTTGGCGTTTTATTGTTCCCGAAAGTCGTTATCTAAAACTGCCGCATTTTCGTGCTTTACAGCCTGACAGTAAAGCTGGCGTAATTAAATCTTTTTACTATCAACGTGGGACATGTCCAGGATTTAACGAAAATTAACAAAAGCATTCGTCTGTATTTCTGCTCCAGATAATGCTACTCTTAATTATATTAGAGAATGTGGAGCAAAGTGGGAAAATATCTCTGATGAGTATTTTAAGGTTAATTTTTCTGACTGTGTAAATCTCCCAAATTAGGTTCTCCTGAGACAAATTATTTTCTCTCGGCAGCCTGAAAATGAATTTTTTGGATTTCTGGGAAAAATATGAAACCCCAAACCTCGAACGTTCCATTCGTAGGAAATCAAGGAAGAACTGTCTTTATCGATCCTGAATAGAAATAATTTCAACTATTACTCCGAAAGACCTTTCTGCTGAAAGAAAGCAAATGTTGAATCTTCTCAAAACCTATACAAAATCAAATCCTAAATCCACTGATTTTTCCTGAAAACGCTGGTAATAAACCAAAATCCTTCTTATATTCATTAGTGGCGGGGATGAACGTCTTCCCTCGAGAAAATTAAAATTTCCACCCAGATAAAAATAAATCAGTTCTAAGCCGTTTTAATCTAAAAAGTTTGTCAAGCTCTGGCTAAGAAATGCGTGAATGAAAATGGGAACAAAAAGGGAAAGAGTATCGCTTTATTCCCAGATAACGTACAATGACGTTCAAAAGCTTTTAAAACTGGGGACGTTTATCCGACGAAAAAATAATTCCTCAGGGGCTGGAATTGTATTTAATTTTATTCCAATGGAATAACGAAATCCTAAGTGAATAAAGCGATCTTATAGGATTGATGGGAAGTGGGTTTGAGATCCTCGTTTTTGCAAAGAAGGAATTTAAAAACCGGTTTGAGTGCTTCAGTATCAATTCCCATATAAAAATATTTATCAATTTCAACTAATTAACGCAAAAAGCATTTTCCAATTTCAGCGATAACTTCGTTGTAATTATTTTTTACAATTTTCACTATCAAACAGTATTGTAGCTGCGTCCTCAAAGTAATATTGCAATGAAATTGTTAAATATCAAATTAAGTGTCCTATTTTTATGTTTGAATTTTTCAAATGGATTTCTGCAGCCCAATCTCTACTTGCAGTTCTTAAAGCGGAAATTCACAAATTTAATTGAGCAGGTGGTACCCAAAAATGAATGCTCAGTACAATTGAAAACGTGGATAAGTGATATATTTAAATTTGATAAAGAACATCTGTGGGCTTTGCAAAGTAAGTTTTGACGATAAAAATGTCTACGTAAAATTGTTTATATTCCTAATACAATAATTTAATTTTTGTGTTTCAATTTTTTTCCCAACTAGATTCTTCTTTTAATCCTGTTGATGCCATCTTTTCTTTTATGAATCAATTGGTTTTCCTCAGAAAAGTCTTGTTTTGTTATCGATTCCTCAAGTTCAAAAACACTGAAAGTTACTTTTTGACTAAGTATTTTAGCAACTAAAGTTAATGACGAATCAAATGATTTTAATTAAATAGCGATTAAAAGTTTCATCAATCGTTTGTACTATAAACAGTGCGTTCAAAGTATCGTATTAATTTAATGTGAATAAATGCTCTTTTGGAAGAAAAAAGGATGAATGCCCGAACGTTTTTTTCTAATTTAGATTGCATTAATGCACGTTGATATAAAATTATCTAAAATTTTCGATGCACTTATGCAGGGTGTTTCAGAACTATGGGATCAAACTTCTAGAGATTGTTCAGTACAACAATATAAGACATTTGGGTATAAAAATCCGTGTCCGCAAATGTCTCCCTAAGGCGATACGGCCTTACGATGCTTTAACACAGTTATGTACAGAAATGTGTTTTATCGAGTTTTAGTACGTTTTATTTTAATTTGTTTATACAAAATAACACTACAGAAATTGTCCAAAATGTCGTCCTTTAATTTGAATACCCCTGTTAAGTACTTTTTGCTAGATGTTTATTTTAGCCAAGACTGATAACAGAAGTTCTTGATCATTACTTCGACACATTTTTGGACATACCTGTCTCAAAACATCATAAGGCCGTGGCGCCTCAAGAAGACATTTGCGGGCACGGTTCTCATACTCAGATGACTTATTGTTGCACTGAACAATTCCTAGAAGTTTGATCCCATAGTTCTGAAACACCCTGTACTCGGAGGAAAATGACAAGAACCAAATGCTGTACGTTCGTGACACATTTTGATTCATAGGCATTGCTGCTTTATAATTAAATACCTGATTTTTGGTGTGGAACGAGTTGTGAATGAAATTCTAAACATTATAACATTTTACCCGAAGTTCCATTAATTCGAAATACCCTGAAAATAATAAGTCTACAGACCGGTCTAACCCTGCTGCTTGCATATTCATGATAAATTATTATTGATGAAATATGTGAAAACTGATTAATCAAACCCCCAGCATAATTTGCAGGGCTGGCTCAAATCGCGGGTACGGAAATACAAATGACCTGAATATAAGGGCCGTGCGAAGATTACATTTTACGGCTAAATGCCCTTAATTTCCTAACAATGAGAATTAATTTATTTTCTTTCTTGATACAGTGCTGGATGCGTCAGCTAAATTGCAGAGTGGACTTTTATCTGGTAATATCTGTAACTTTGGAGATTTTGATCAATGTTTAAAAGTGCAAAAGGATAAAGGAGAAATAGGGGTTATTCAAGGGCAATATTGTTCAGTTTCCATTACGAGATCTAAAAATTCCTCTAAAGATTTAGGACAACTTTTGGATTTTGCAAACGTAAGTTTTTTAGTTATAATTTCTTATAGAAAAATGTAGAGAAATGCGATGAATTTCTTTCCCTTCCAATAAAACGTTGAATAGTTGGAAGTTTGAAATTCTGTTAAGAAAGCTCATCCATAAGCAGTCGGCAACAGAACTTTCTGTCATGCTTGTCTTGTCTAGAAACTTTTCAAATTAAATATTTATATCCGTTCCTATTGTTTCTTTCTTAGCGATAAAACCGTAAGTTTAAAGAAAATTGCTTTTGTTGCGAAGACAACTGCAGAATTTCAATTAATTTTTTTCTACTGGTCTTAAGCCAACTAATTAATTATTAACAACTTTCGCACAGACTATTCCAGATATAATGAACATTCGAGAAGGAACTGAACTGAAAAAGATTCTGGGATTATTCAGAATAAATCACGGAATATGTCTGCCAAAATCCTGCAATGCAGAAAACATTCAAAAACTGTGGAATTACTTGGAGTATTCCTTAAGATTACCCCTCCATGTTTCCATAGATGACGACTTTTGCTCATATAAAGGAAAAGTTCCTTATGTATTTTCCTTCGACCAATATATCATGTAGGTAAGTTATAATGTAACTGAAGGAAACTATAGAAAATACTCATTTTTAGATGGGGATTTGGCCTATACTTCTGCTTCATTTGTATTGTAACCCTTTATGATGTGTACCTCAGTCAAAATTCAGGTAATTTTTACATAATGTAGATTTTATATAAGTGATAACTCTTTGTGCGTATTTCACTACTTTAAGAGGTAAAATACATTAAGTTTATTGCAAAAATCTAGATTACTCTTAAACTAATTTTTTGAAATCTTTCGGCACTAAGCATCTACATGATTTTGTTGCCATAGCAAAAGTATGAGGTACGGTTCCAATTAAAATCACTCGTGAGTTAAAAACTTACGTACTTAGCTAGATTTACCTTGATATCTTCTCTCTTGATATCTCTTGATTATAGCTTGATTCATTAAGTTCAATTTTTTCTCAGAATCTATCCTCCGTTATTCTTCAATAGCTTTTCTAGTTGTCTCTAACTTTGAGAAAAAATACGTGAGTTTTATTACCAAATTATTATATTAGTCATTGTAGAAACTCACCCAGGGTGTATCTAGACTAGATAATTTAATTTAGGTAGTTCAATGTCCCTTGAGAACTCTATTATACTTAATCATTTTTATGAATGATTATTTATTCAGATTATCCTGTAATCTTTAAATGTTAAAATATGTAGAATTCGATGGAAACTCATTAGTGATATCAGTTACGAACTTCGAATATTAAAGTCTTGCACGTGTCGTTCTTGATGAGAGTTCCGACTCCCTTTTAGTATCCCTCGGGTATACTGTAACTGATTTTTTATTTCTCTGCAATATGTTGACAAAGTAATATAATAATTTTATTGCCGTGGAAAATTTGTGACAACAGTTTCTACCTCCGATCAATAGCGAGTTAAAAAGCCTACCTAAGTTGATATAAATAGAGGGTTCCATTACTCTTAGGACTTCACTAATATTAGTTACGTCTATCTATATGTACAGATTCACTTTAGATTTTTTCCGCATTATTTGGAAGTTCAAATGTTCTAGAAATTTATTTTTTTGAACATTTTGTAATCTAACTTTGAAAATATAGATATTTTAAAATTGACATAAAGGATGAATCTTAAAGAGATTTGACATGACAATTTTACTCACTTTGGGACAAACAATAAAAATTTTCCATATTTGGGCAATCGTCCTATATAACAACATTTTTACCAAAAAAAAAACACTATGAAAAGATTAAATCATAAGGCCCAAAATGAAAGAAACTGGGGCATTTTCTATCCACAATAAACAATTAAATAACATATGTTTGGACCGTTAATCCATATCTCATCCATCATCCATTGCTGGTTTTTGAAAATTTTCAATAAAATGTACGTTCGACGTCAGTGTCTTATCGGATCCTGCTGAAATAAAAATTCAAAAATGAAATTTTCATAAACAAACCCGACAAATTTCGTATTATAATCAAATAAAAGACCTCTCGAGCTAAAGCTCTCGTGGCCTTTTCAGATTTGAAACGAAAATTAATCTTGTGAAAAATTTTTAAATTCATTTTTTCGTTTGATCTCGACAGTTTTTCCATAAGAGAACTCCACATCGGTATATTTCTGTTCAAAAAATAGATCATTTTGTGAGTCTAATTTGAAGAAATAATTGACCAGTGTGATATATATGTTTTATTTGCCAGTAAATATTTATGAAGAAGAAAAGAAGGTGAAGCCAAGTGAAAGAGAGTGGGATGAAAGAAAGTCTGTTTCCTACGTAATTTTTTGAATAGCCTGTGATAATAAAGAACAAATTAAAGAGATTTGATCCTCATTTATAAATCCATCAAATTATGAACCCAGTCACAGCACCATACAAGTGAAGTTAATGAAGAGAAAAAGAAAAAATACTAGGGCAAGAAGGTAAATACTGCAATTGCATGTCCTCAATTGAATGCAATCAATTTTTACAATTGACTATTTAAAGTGAAACTATTTTCAGAGGAAAGACGGATAGTTGATCCGCTAGAAAAAAGTTACAGATTCAACTTAGCAAAAAAGTCAATTGAAATAAGATTTTAGATTTGATCAACTACTATACTACAACAAAGAATAAGGCACAGAAGAATTATAAAAAGCGGCTCAAAATGTTCTATATTTTTTAATTACTTATTAAAATACAAAATGGCTTAAAACTCAAAAAAATTGACGTAAAAATGATAAACAGGTTTTCAAAAGAATTCCCAAAGTAAAGAATTATAATTAAATATTATGCCGTGCACTCTGCAGAACGGCGCAGCTAAGCGAATGAACCAAATGTTATTGGACAGGGTACACATTAAGTTTACTGAAATATATTTACCAACCAAGGCAGTAAAAGGGAGAGGAAATACTATATTTAGCTTAATATATCTCCGACTTCAGTCACAGAAGATATTACACTTTCTCTTAGACGATACGAACAGAATGACATAACAAAGTTAAGAATATTTGAAAGACGTAATAACATGTTAGAGGCAGAAAGAATTTAGAGAAGAGGACAGAGATAGGCATATTTGTTAGACATTCACGAGGGGGCCACAAAATATGAAACATTTATATAGAGAAAATTGACTGAAACTGAAGCTGACTACAATCAAATCAAAAGAAACATAATTCCAAACAACAGAAGTAATACATCAAAAAAACAGTGCCAATAATATACGAGTAGTGCCAAGGAATCCAAAGATGACAATAAAAGAAATAATAGAGAGGGGACCCAGGAATAACATAATAGAGAAAATTCTGAAGTAGGATATTCAAATTAAGTTGACGGTTATTCTATAAAAAGGGTGTTAGATAGAGGAAAAAAGTCCAAAGACCCCAACATCTTGATGAGTATAAGATTTAGGTAGCATACCTAGCATTTTCGCATTACAGAAAAAGATCTATAGAGTTGATTTCTTCGCACTCGTATGTACAATTAGGATATTATTAGCGTTGTCATTAAAAAATAACTGGGCCAGGTCAAAACACGAGTTGTGTCTATATTTTGGCAAGAATGTTGATATACAGGGACGATACTTTGGCAACTGGAAGTGAGAAGAAAGCTAAAGAGATAGCAGAATTATTGAAATTATACTGCCATGCCAAGGATTTGGAGAAAGTCAAAAATATCTTGGTAAGAGTATTTATCACAACAGAAAACAATTTAAGAGTCAATAGACTGTATTTATAGAGGGTGTTTTCAAAAATGTGCGCAATATCTCGGAAATAAAAAGATTGTATTTATGCTTATAAATTATTTTTCAAAAACTTACTCTTGTGGAAATGCAGCTCTTCAAGATTTAATATCAAAAATGGTATTTTCTAAATAATTTTCTTTTTAGTTGATAAAATTTAATGAATTTATTTCGAGATAATAAAGTTATTTTTAACAATTTTAACACAAAATTTTGTTTATTTTGGTATCTAGGTGGCAGAGTAAAAAATAATGCAAAATTCCATTACTTAAGAGATAAAGAAGCTGAGGGTAGCCTCCCCTCCGCTTCCCTGAAGATGTAGAAAGAAGCGTTAGGCCTTATCTTATCAACCTTGTTACAATACATGAGTGACCCAAAATTCATTAAATTTCATCAATTGGAAGAAAAGCTATTTGGAAAATACAATTTTCGCTATCAAATTCTGAAGAGTTGTATTTCTGTATGGGTAAGTTTTTAGAAAACAATTTATAATACAATCTTTTGATAAGAACTTTTCATTTCCGGGATTTTGCCCATATTTTTGGAAACACCCTGTAGGAAAGCCGTTAACGTGGTTCAACGTGAGTGATTATAATGGAAACCTTTTCGAATCAAGAAACGAATTCGAGTCCATATAGGCAAATTTATTCGATGGATTGCTATACCTGTCAATAACCTTAAGACCAGTTTTAGCGGTTTCTACTTGAGCAGATAGCAGGACTCGACAACCAGCCAAAAGAATAATTCGTTATTTGCAGAATAGCGGAAAACCAATGGACAGGAAATATTGTCCTAATTATTTTTCACATAAGGTATATCCAGAAATTATATTTCGACATATACAGACACGGACGAAAACGATAGAAAGACCATCGGAAAATATATGGTCTTCACATATAGATGTTCAATCTCACATTCATAAGACAATCAGAACTGTGTAGTTTTGTCAACTGCAAAAGTAGCAAAAATTTCTCGCAAATCTCAAAGAATGCCAACAAATCACTTTTACAACTGAAAATCCTGAGACAACAAATTGTGTCGTGATCAACAAACTGAAAGATCAACCAAATATTCTTATATCTGAATTTTTTTGAATTTCAAAATCGCTACTTTTGAATCCTCTTTTATCCTACACTTTTTGAGATGTTAGAGTCACATTGTTGCTTTTAACAGTAAATTTCTACAAAACTTAACCGGAAAACACGCTCTTCCTAGTGAATAAATTTACGATTTTATTAAGCAAAATATACGGTTGTACTCCAATTTGTTGAGGATTTGTCTCAGAGATTTCGTAAATGTATATGAATTTTCACATAATTTTCAGGATGAACTTTTCAGGGTATGGCTTGAAAATATGCTCTTCTAGGGAACATATTTGCAATTTGAGCAATTTTCCTATATTAATCCTCGTTATTGCCATATTTATTCTAGAATGAAGCTTGCTTTCTCGTGCGGTGGATCATGCCAGAATCAATAATAGTTCATTTGACGTTCTAAAGAATTTTTCCTCATTTCAATAAATAAGCGATTATTTTAAATCCAATTTGCTGAAAGTTTTGCGAATAATCTCCTATCTAAATCCATAATAATTCCAGAAATTCCTTCCACTTTATGGCACAATAATATTTCTACTTAGCCTCGTAAAATAAAACTCACTTTTACGGTTCTAGCTGCAAACAAAAGCTTTATAGAAGAGACGCTTTGCTCATTTTCTCTTGCAAAAAACATCTCAAAACTGCTGAAATCCCCATATGGAGATATTACATGTTTGAGAGGGCTGAAAACCATAACATTGTTCTGGATTATATTTGGACATTTGTATACTATTACATTCTTGATTGGCACTACCAATATGATTAATCATTTTGAGGTAAGATAAGCGGTAAGAATAACTTAAAACTTACTTTGTTAGTCACCAGTGGAGGAAAAGTTGGTCTGCTCAAATAGTCCTGATGGCTCCTTATGGAGTGGATACATTCTTCGCTATTAGTGGCCTTTTGCTCGCCTATAAATACATGGAATTTGGACATTTGTTGCCACGTAGCAAAGTTTTTACGTACATTGTGTTCTTTTTAGGAAGAGCGTTTAGGTGAAATTTAAAATTTTCATGTAATGATTAATTAAGCCTGGAAGTTTCTAGATTGTGGCCAGGTCTAATAGCAATAATTCTCTTGAAACTCAGCGTTCTCAAATATATGAATGAAGGCCCATTTTGGCCTGTTATAATGTATAAAGCGTCACTGCCCTGCAGATTTACCGGCTGGATTACGGCAATTTTTGGTACTAATATGATTAAATTACAACATCAGGTAATTATACATATTAGTTAATTATCAAAATTCTTCTATAAAATTTTTTAAGTGCTTTGAAGAAAGCTGGTATCTAGCAATTGATGGGCAGTTATGGTGTCTAGCTCCCTTTATACTTCATTTTTTGGGCAAATACTCAAAAAAGGCAATTGTAGGACTGCTAGTTTTATGTGGAATATCTATGATTTACACCTACTATGTAACTGTAATAAATCAAGAGAAATGGAGTCCATCAGAGTGGGTTAAATTGTTAAATTTACATTTCTTTACCGGAAAACTTTAATAACTGCATTATAGTGGGGTGGATTCCTACCATGAACTTCTATATCAGTCGACATTTGTACGCATGCCGGTCTGGATTTTCGGGATCATCACTGGGAATTTGCTGTATAAATATCCAAAAATAAAATTCCGCAACGTGAGTTCTGAAAAGAAGAATCTGAATTTATTGAACTTTTTTTAAGGTTGCAGCTTCACTTATGTGGATTGCTGTAACAATAATGTTCGTAGGAGTGGCAAAATGGCATAATTCATTGAATATTCATCCATATGATGCACATCAAGCAGGTCTGTTCAATGCGTTTTCCAGACCAATTTGGGGTATAGCAGTTTGCTTCGTAATCATATTGTGTGTTAATGAATATGGAGGTAAGTTTCTGTGATAAAATATGTGCAAAGAATCCTTAAGAAACTAGAAAGAGTATACCTCAATAAATGAAAGCATTCACTCGAGATATATCTGCAGATTGTTCCTGATTTTTTATTTACTGATCTGTTCTTACATCAACTCACGTATCGATGAGATTACCTTCGTTCCTCTGCTTTTTGCTACAAGTATACACAGCCAAACTTATGTGAAATCACTTAGTAACTACGAGAAAACAGTATTACACTTGAAAATAATTATTTCAAGATAAAAAGTAGTTTATCCAAAAACGTTTTATTATAGAAGAAAAATATTTAAAAAAATTCTAAAATTAAAAAAGAAACAAAAAATGTAAATTTCTGGGTGATTCCATATAAATTTGGTTGTGTGTATATAAGGCAAAGACAATCATATTACAATGTCATTCGTAGATCAGAAAGAGGCCACACAATGATATTAATCTCGACATAAGTCATTAGAAATAAAGAGATCATCTTCTTACTCATTCCTTCAGTCTTTTCCATATAAAAATAATTCTAATTTTTAGTAATTTTCCAGGGATTGTAAACTATATATTATCCCTGGAAATCCATCAATTTATAGTAAAAATGGCCTACAGTGTGTTCTTAGTACAAACGTCCGTAATCATATTACTTCATGGAGGCAAAAGAAGTTCATCTCCGCATAGCTCATTCATAACCGTAAGTACGAAAGGAACATTATCCTTCAATTCCCGGAGGGTTTGACTATATTATTGATTTTGCAACGTATTTCCAGATGCAACACTATTTAGTAGCTCTTCCCTTCATACTCTTGACGTCATTAGCATGGTGTTTGGCTTTCGAATCACCTTATCTGAATATTATGAAGTTAATACTGAAAAAATATATCAATGGTAAGTCGTGTGCTCGTATAGTCGAGCAATTAACTGAAATTATTAATGTTTAGATTACAAGCCAGCAATAAAGTATCCTGATAAAGCTTTCAAGACTGCAATTTCTGCGAAAATTCGTGGGATAAATAGGAAGTTGAAGTAATTTCTCCTGAGCAATCCTGCTCGAAGTCAGTTATTGCCAAATAAAACCATCTTATAGTTTATAAACCTCGTTATTACTCTAAAGCAGCTTAAAATTCAAGAAAATGTTTGGGTAACTTACAGTTTGTACACGATTTCATAAATATAAAAATTATCCAAGGCTTATTAAATTTACAGCAATAATAACTACGCTAAGTTAGTTATCGATAATACTAAAACTGACATTTTTCATATAAATCTTAATGATAATATTCTGGAAACCAGGCTTTAGCGTAAAATTAATAAGCTACTAAAAATAAGCAAAATATGGCAGTTAAATTTGTAATAGTTTCCGATAGAGATTCTCTAGATATTTCAGTGATGGAAACTATTACTGCATACAAAGACATCCGAGATATGGCAGTGATCTGAAGTTCCACAACAGCAGAATAAATATCGAATCGTGCACTAATTTCTACTATATTTATATTAACGTGAATATATTATTTTATTAATAAATTACCTACTCTTGCAAAATTTGAAACTTACTACTCAGTAACCACAAGTCGCACTCTCAAAGTCAAAGGTTTACCATAATCGTTCCCATCCCCTGCAGCAGTGTCATTCTCATGTTCTGTCACCTTTCCATGGATAATCAAGTTGAATTGACCAGGTTTTTTTAATCGTCTTTTGAAATGAAGAGCCCAGACTCCGTGCTTGTTGATTAGTTCCAGTTTGTTGTGCTCATTTCCTTTTATTATGGTGTAAGTCATGGGTTTCTGGAACAAAAGGTTTTTATGAGGAACCAAAGGATAATTCGCAGATAGCAGTGATAAACAAAAAATAATTTGATAATGGAAACATATCAGCAAAATCAAAACTCATTTTATGCTTGTCAGAAGTCAAGTCAGAGGACTATCTACATAGCTTTGAACAACTGTTGAACATTCTTGAAAGTACTGTTTCGCGATATTTTTCAGAATACCGTTTGCGAGGAAAATACTGTGAAACGTGAAACGTATTTTTCCAAATTGTAAGCGCTACGCTACTTAGTGTTGGCAAAGAAAATCGCCCATTTGAAGAGAGAAATAAAATTCTTTTGGAATAAAAAAAGTACGATTTACTCCTGGCTAATACCATATACTCTCCCACGATTTTTTTCCTTAAAGCTGAAAAGAGCTATGCCGCCAGTGTTTTTTAACAGTTGTCAATTTTAAGAGAGAAAGAAAAGATTTCCAATTCCAAAATCCTTTACAATTAGTGTTGTATGTTGCATTAAAATCGATAAGTGTTTTTGAAAATCACTGTATTTACTAACGTACTGTTTCACAATTTGGGTACTCCCAATCTGAGAAGTGCTATCTGAGTTTTACTGAAAGCAGTTGTTAATTCAAAGAAATAAAGAAAGTTTTTGAATCTAATAACTTATAAAATCAGTGGTGTAGATATCCTTTAAGAACACTTAAATATTCAAAAGGTCCTTATTAATATACCGTTTCATGATTTTTTTTGTCGCAAACTAGAAGGCGCTACAAGCTTAAATTTTTTGTAAATCAGTCGTCAATTTTAACAAGTTAAAAAGATCTTTTCGACTATAATACGTTATAAAATCATTATCGTAGATTATCATTAAGAGCAGAATCTCTGCTTATAGGTATACCGCTTTGCGGCATTTTCCCGTAAACTGACAAGCACCATGCCCTACATCACCGATGTTTTGTAAGGGAAGGCACCAATTTTAGCAGCGAAAGACGGTCGCCTCAGCTTTTACTCCTTTATAAAATCAGTGACATAGCTAGTCTTTAAGAATAGAAAACATTATTGAAAATCGTTGCATTAATGGGTATACTGTTTCACATTTTGTTCATCACAGATTTGAAAGTGCTATACCCGCAGACTAAATTTAAAATTTCAACATAAAATGTGGACATCGCCTTGGTTTTTAAATCTTATAAAAACAGTCGCGTAGATTGTCTTTAACGAAAATTTCCTTTTTTACATACGTGCTGCTTCACGGTTTTATATCGGGCAATCTGAGAAACTCAACGGATCTGATTTTTTGTAAAAGGGAATATAGTGTTTTTGGCTCAGTATCAGAAAAAGTAGAATTTTTGAAGAGCCAGTGATTTTCAAAAGTTTTAAAACAAATATACCTATATCACTATATATTTTTTTATGGTTTTAGTGCTCACAAGCCAGTGAAAACCAATATGTTGGGTAAAATTCTCAGACGTGACTAAATTTTTCGTGAAACGAAAGCTACTACGTCTTTAGTTCTTGCAAATGGAGGATGGCCAAAGAAGATAAATGATGTTTCTGACTATCGAACTACGAAGTAAAAAAGACTAATAGTCTTGCAATAGTAACCAAAAATGTTCACTTCAAAAAGCCTTAAAATTAGTGTCAATATGTGAATTTTGGAGGAATCAGAGTTACTTTCACTCTTTTGGCTATAATTTAGGGCTCCAATTTCGTAACAACACACACTGCGAAAATGCTTCAGTTTGAGAAAGGCAGTATTTCTCCAATAACACCAGCACCATTTATAATGCTGGAAAAGAAAGCTATCAGGCCTTCTCGAGGAGGACGAGAACAGCGAAAGTAATTCTTCTCTCAAAAAATGTGCCATCAAAGGTAGGAAATATGGCTTCTGGAAAGGCCAAATAATTATAAAATATAGTTAGTAATTTTACTGAAGAGTTGAAGCTATTCGGTAAATAAAAACAACAGAAATAGTTTCTAAATAATACGCAGTGCAGGTAAGTTATTCAGCAGTATCGAAATATCGGAACCTGCCAATTCAATTCATAAAAAGCTTGAAAAATGGAAAACAACGAAAGAGAGTTTCTCAGGAAATTCCAGGCAAATGTAAGTAAAATTTCTTCTAAACGTTTGCTCTATAAAGTCAACTAGAGAACGTCTATTTGGGGTCAATTTAAAAAAAAAGAAAAAATACAGACAACGGAGAGCCATTTGGACTTTTTGAGTAATATGAAAAATTTCGAGAAATTCGAAGTTAAAAGCAGTGCGAATTTCCATTAAATGGACGTAAAAATATCACAAGACTGCAATATTATATAAAACGATCAAAGCCGTGAATTTTCTAATGAAATGGAATGATTATCAATTCTTCACATTTATTATTTGTATCAGCCTTAGGATTGAATCGTGAAGTTCATTGAACTTATACAGGCACATTTCTTGATAATAATATAAGGTAACTTGTCAGAATAATTATTATTATTACTAACAGAGATAAGTGAGTTAGGAGTTGTCTAACTAAATACAACTAGACTTCAAGAACATCCGATTGTTATTGATGTAATTAGATATATACTAAATGAATTATTCTGTCCAGTCTTTATTGATTGTCAGTAATTAAAACGGAAATGCTAGACCAAAGGGCCACCTCGGGATATGAGCACAACTGCTTCATTATTTTCTGTTATAACTTTATAACAGAAACAGACACTCTCTATCATAACAGAGTCTAACAATATAACGACTAAATTGATAGACGTACCTTAACCGCAGGCTGTATTTTCAATATCCTGATTTTGTGCCTCGTTTGCGACAAAGAGATTTTCAAGTCGACCTCTTCGCCGTGATAGTGTCTGCGCGTCCTTCTCCTCGATCCCTGCTTCCCTTTGAATAAAGAGGCACCGGTATCATTGCGGAGAGATCTGCCGCCCTGGTGTCTCGAATCACGTCTATGTCTGCCATTAACCTGAAACAAAATTGATAGATAATTGAGAAAGAAGGCAAAAATACCCTCAAAGTCTTAACAGTGCAAACAAAGCGCCATTCCTAGCTCCAATAACGTCGGCCCTTCATGCCGCAGAATCAAATTATTTGACCATTTGGAACATTTGCAAGTGTCAAGTGGTCAGTCAAGGATTACCCTTAATGCCATCTGGAGGACCCGAACGTGCTGTTTTTATTGCTTTCAGTTTGCCATCAATCAGGTTTCGAAATTAGTCGGGTCCATTGGAATCACGGCTTTAGCCCCACGCTGACACTCGGGTTATCTCTAAACGTTTTTGTCTATAAAATTCCGGATTGGCAGAAAACGTTTAACGTTGGGGAAACGTCAGTTGTTAAATCGAACAAGAGAGCTATTGGTTAGTCTTATTTGACTGGATGACCTCGTTCAAAGTTCCATTTCTTTACTGAAATTCATTTATCTTTTCAAGGAGCCAAGTAAAAAAAACTTGACGTACAATGGGTCAACTCTACAATACGCAAACACAGTTTCAAAGCGTTCGCAGCCTAACTTGACTCTGAAAATTAACAAATTGAAAAAATAATATGTTGTGGAAAGAACAATTTAAATCTACAGAAAACGAATCACAAAATGGAAAAGAAAAGAAAAAAAAAGAAAAAGAAAAAGAAAGGAAAAAATCTAACATAATTCAGAATTATATAACATGAAAATAAAAAAATATAAAAAAGTTCATATTTCTAATTATTAAAAATTTCGAGAAGATTAACTAAAAACAGAAATGATTATTAAGTTATTAAAATATAAATAAATAGAGGACAGATCACATTACTGAGAGAAACGGAATTTACACATAAAACAATTGAGTGGACTTACAGGTACAGAAAAATTTCGAATTTAAAAAAATACGTGTAGAATTTTAAACCAGACGAGGGTTTTAAAAATCGCAAAAATAACATCAAAACAATTATTACATTTAATAGAAAAATGAGTGTTAGTAGTTATAATACAGCTTTTAATGTCGCCGGAATTCAAGAGCTTCCAAGTGTTTTTATCTAAAAATTGGGATAAAACCCTCAACAGAGTTAAGAAAAAAGTAAAGAAGCTTGACCTACAATATCTCCACGAATGCAAAAGTAATTCAAAATTATTCACACCCCAACGTCGATTTCTCCGATCCGGAATCACCCCATCCATACTTATCTGGAAATTAAATATTAAAGGTTCAATCAGAGTGATTGTTAACCCGGAAAGCAGAAGAGCCCTTCAGACGACTTTGGCAGCAAAAAGGGCAGACAAAAAGTAGTGCAGAGAGCTCCTGTTTAATGTTTAACGTTGTTTTGTCTTGGGCTTAGGATTAAGTCCGGAGTAAGTTCATTTAAACATTTATTTTCAAAGCCGGTGTTGCAAAAATGGTTGATAAAAAGGGTTTTTTCGTGGATTGAGGCCTGAATTTTAAGTAGTTGTCTGGTCTGCTAAGTGTGTTTGTATTATAATTTAGTAGGAGTTTTCACACTATGCTTTGGTATATTAGTGACTGAGAACCTATATTAAACATAAAGAAAAAGGCTATAGACCCTTTGGTTTTTTTCCCTTGTGACAAAAACAATTACATCTATACATATATAATCATTCATAAAATGTAAATTAACGAAACGAAAAATAATACATTTGAAAATGCTCCAATAGAGTGGTTGAAGGGAAAAGGAACGAGATTGAATTGTTTGTCTTTTAGGATAAAGAGGGTTCAAAATGAGCCAGTTCTGACGATTGTCTTTGCCTCTTTCCTGAAGTTGTTGCAATCTTTCGGTTATTTATTTTGCAGTTGTTCATTCAGTTGGTATGTTAGTATAGTAATTGTTTGGGCATCTTATCTTTGTAATTAGTCTTTGTGCAATGTGTTTTGTAATTGGTATGTATAGTTTAGATTTTTTCCATTACATTTGCCCTCAATATGTCTCCATAGTTTAACAATGGTCTGCAAATGGACTTGTATAATTTTGTCACAGTTTTTGTACCGACCTTTTTATTTTTGTACATCAGTAATCGAAAAAAATATATTCATTAAAAATTCATTTTAATGTAAAATTCAAGTTAAGCTGTTCGCAACGTATGGGCGAAAATTCAGATCAAACGAGGTATAGCCGTAAGGAAATTACTTGATTTTGGTAATTTATATAATTATATAATTATAAAAATATAAAATCATTATTATAATACTTACATTTTGCATTTCTTACACAATAGTAGTAAGTAGTGTTAAACAAAAAGGCTAGTTAATATTAATTTGTCCCTGGTTTATTTATATTTATAACAACCATGACGAAATTTACGATTCTCAAAGGAACTTTCCACAACTTTTCTCTTCAACTCCAAGGAGTAGTTGAAGAGCATATTCAAGGTTTAAATAAAAATAAACCATCGTATGATGATTTTTTTTCCAAAATTAGAAGTCCATGAATATACCTTGCTTAATAAAAAATAATACAAAGACACTAATACTGTTATTTATAATGGATCTGAGAGGTACTTTAATTCTTAAAAATGCATAGAGAATATAGCAACTTGTTGTAACAGGTGGAAAAGGAAGCAATCTATCATCTCAAAGGCTGGCATTTGAAACTGTAATGTCCAGAAGATACTTTCCTTGAAATTCCGATTTATTTTGCATCTGGCTGGTTAAAAGAGTACTTTATTCATTGTCCTGATAATATTTATCGACTTTTTTCATATAGGCCAAAAAGAAAACTGGTAAGGCAATAAAATTTTATCAAGTTTTTACCATTTTGGTAACCTTACCCTGACCCCCTTTGTTTTATCCATTTAGTAATATCTATTTTCATATTTCGTACATGCTTAACGAATTTCAGTTTTTTGTCGATTGTTCCTCTTAAGTATTTTATACAATTTTTTGCCTTAGTCCTGTAACCGTCTGCTATTAATGTTGCGATTTTGCTAAAATTTGATTATTTGAGAGTTAAGAAATTGATTTTTAAAGGCATTTGGTGATAGTCATCATTTATCCAGCCATAACATATTGTCCATTAGTGTCTAAAATTTTTCTAACGCTTTCTCAGACGTTTTGTTATGTACGATAAGTGCAATATCGTCGGCATATGTATACTGTTTTTCTATAGGCTTTTTATCCCTTAAGCTATGATTATATACATCATACACATTATAATGTTATAAAGAAAAAGAGTTAAAGTGACGATTCCTGATGGAGTCCTTATTAAGGAAAAAGAGTTTTTTTCCAACTTCTAGTTCTCTATTTTCCAATAGGTTTTTGATGATATGAAGTAGGTATTTTGGCGGTTGAAGTTTGCACAATTTGTAAAGTAAACCACTGTACCAAACATCATTAAATATCTTATTAATCTTTATAAATATACTTAATGATCTTCTACAATTTAGATATGTTATTTCTGTTGTTCGTTAATACAAAGAGTGGGTAAATGGTCTAGTGTTTCGGTAGCCAACCAAACTGATATGTTAACATATATTTTCTGATTAGCTTCTAAAGCCTATTTTTTATTATATATGCAAAAATTTTGTTTAGCAACCTCGTGCAGAAGTTTCATAATTTTCAGTTTGTGTATCGTTCAGTAAATTTTTTGGAATAGCTATTATTATTTATTTTTTTCATATGTCTTAAAATTATAGATTTGACTACGCTTTGGTATATTGCTGAAGTATAAATTAAATTAACGTAGGAAGAAGGACCGCGCAGGATAGAAACAGCAAAGGTATCAAACGCTGAGCATATTTTCCAGATATTTACATGAAATTTCATATTGAATTTTCTGTATATCTTCCTCTTTACAAGATCAGTTGACGCAAAAGAAAGTTATTGCCAGGAATTTCTGGTTTGTTTATAGTCGATAACTCGCATTCTGGAAAATGTGAGATATTTGATTGGTTATACATACATTTTGCTTCTAGCAACAAAAACTCATTGAAAAAAACAACAATAAACAACACATATCAAACAAAAACAAACCTATTAAATAGGTTTCTATTCAATCATTTTGATGTCTTTTCCATGGGGTAGATATTTGATTAAATGGAAACTCGATTTCTAATAGCGCTATCGACTTTGTCCACGAATGATCTCGATTGCCTTTTGACATTCAGACATCACTCGACGGGGAATTCAAATGTTCAACTTCAAAACATTATAGCTTACAATTGAAGTTACAATTTCTCAAAAACAACTCGCAATCCAGTTTCAAGCGCACTCGGCCGACCTAAAAATGTTTGTTGAGCGATATGATGGAGTTAGGCTTCAATCATGAATTTGACATTTTCAATAGTACATAGTAATATTGGAGTTCTCATTCGCTCCTCAACCCAAGTTGATTGCCTGAGATTTAAGTGTGATCCATCGAATTCCAATCTCTAACATCATAAATCATATATGGAGCGATTGCAGATCAACATAAGCCCGCATCTCTATAAGACTCTAGAATTTTATGAGAGGATTCAAGAAATCTTGATGATAGAAAACGATAGGCGGAAATACTATCGTTCATCTATTATCGCCAATTTTTATATCGGATTTTTCCTTGATCGCCTTATACCTACTTGTAAATATTCTTGTATGTTATATTTCTCATGAAACGCAAATGCATGAGACTTAACCCAAAACTTAACTAGAGTTAAAATTCTTGATATTTTATGAGAGGTTTTATCTACAGGCTTATTAGTGAGGCTTGGTGTAAATATATCAAAGGCGTGGTAACTTTACCTAGAAGACAATATCAATGAAAACAGATTGGAGGCACATACCGATCAATCTCGCGTTCTTCATGGAAATTATATCTAGAATCAAGGGACCAGTACGTTAATCTAGAGGTCATTATGCCCGGTTTTCTTTTTTTTAACGTTGCTAGCAAAATATTTTCCATGGAAACGAGGAAATTTCTGTTAGGAGGCTAAAAATAAGGCGTTAATAGCACTCTTCAATCGAGAGATCAAGATTCATGAATTTTGGGATCTCTCTCCATGAGATTCTTCAATCAATTTTGTGATTATCACGTGAGATATGTGGGTAAGGCCGCGATACTTAAAAACTCAGCTCATTTATAGTTAAAGTTGTTAATATGTTGGTGACTTTATCTATGTGAAAATACTGAAGCTTATTTCTAAAATAAATCATATATATTCTCATTAAGTTCTCGACTCAATTGTATGTAAGTGTAGTTATATTTTGCGGTAGCTTAATGGAAGTTAGAAAAACATTGAAGGTTGATCGCACACTTCGAAAAATGAACCGAAATTCATTAATTTTGCCATATTTCAACCTGAAATACTCCGTTCAATTTTGTATTTATCTAACTGTAATTAACGTTCCAGATAGGTTACCTGAGCCTTTATCTCTAGGGAGAACCGTGAGACTTAATAGCCCTCTCAAACAGAGAGACTAAGAACTTTGCCATCTTTCTACATGAAATTCTCAATTCAATTTTATGTTTATCGTGGGAGATATGGGGCCAAGTGTGTTGTACTTACACAGTAAACTTAATTATAGTTAAAGTTCCTGCTAGCTTAGGCGCTATCTATAGGCGAACACAACAGTGATGCTTAATACTTTACTCGCGAATAGAGGGAACGAGTTTGAAGAGTTTTATAATCTTTATGCATTACATTCTTCATCCAATTTTATATTTATTCTAAGTACTAAATTAAATTTAAAATTTAAACTAACTAAAGGCCCAAATAGGATATCTGAGACTGGATTCTCAGAGGAAACAGCGAAGCTTCATAGTGGTCTTGGAAAGAAAGGTCAAAATTGGAACACTACGATATTTTTACATAAAATTCTCAATTCAATTTTATTTTCATCAAGAAGTATGTCTGCAAAAGCTCGAAAGTAAACTTTACTGTAGTTAAACTTCGTAATCTTGGATGAGGCTTATTCAATTATGTTAAAAAGTACAGTGCTCTTAGATAGATGTATAGCATCTTAAACATAAAGTCACCCTCTTTTAGGACTCCTTGAGGAGCAATAATAAACTTTTTTTTATAATTACCATGTTTTGAGCTAGGTTCTTTAGCTAGTTTTGGAATATTGCATACTCCAAACTTTAATATTCAAGCCGAGCTGAAGTTTCCAAACCATGTCGGAATTATGTCGCCGTCGGAAGGTCGGTCAGGCACCTTTCTTGGTAAACAAGGGTTTCTTACCCCTCGAGATGAATAGTTCATGCACCGTAGTTCTAATTAAGTTTCGGACACGACGGATAACTGGATCAGCTGTACCGGTTCCCAGTCTCTAGGGGGCAGGTAATCCTTATAAATAAATTGTCGCGTTTTCACTCTCCATCGAAAAGTTGAATTTTGTCACGGTGTAACGTTTCAGTTTCAATGGGAACAAAGTCGAAACTACGGAGATAAACTAATCTGGAAGATGTCTCTCTGTTACTCGAAACGTAACTAACGAAAGTTGATTTGCTTGACACGGAGTCTCTTAAAGTTCAACCCCCAAAAGGGCAACGGTAAATAAAATTTGCTCCACACGTCCCGGACTCAATCAGAACCGGAAGGACATAAACAACGTCCCCCTAGGGAAAACCGCCCTTTACCTTACTACCCACTTTAATCTTGTATCAAGACGTGTCAAAGCAGGTGCAATTCATCAATCCACTCTAACCGCTTTCGCGAGAAGTAATAATTTGCTTCAGGTTTTCAAAAAAAAGTAACACAGGTATTATCAGTATTATTACTTCATTAAAAACTTGAAAATTTTAGTTGTAGGATCTGCGGAAACCACTAAAATATATACAAATCTTTAAGATTCAATAAGAATAAGTATCTGGAGAAAGTTGACTATTTACATTTTGATTGCTGCAGATTCAGTAATACATCCATTCGTTGGGGCCCTTAAAGTTTAAGAGAAAGAATGCAGAAATTGATAAGGAAACGTAAAGTTTCAGATTTTAAGTTCATGTGCAAACAAATCTCAATCGGAGAAGGTGTTTGAAGATTTAGAAGAAATTGTTTAATTATTTCAGACTCCGTAACACCTTGAAAAATGAAGAAAGGGTATGCAGATTCTTATGGAAGAGAAATTAATACTCTGGTTTTAAACTCAGGTGCACAAATCTTGTATAATATACTCCGAATAGATTTAATTAATTTTGATTACTGTAGATTCGTGAACACACTATTCCATTAGAATCCAGAAAGTTATCGAGGTGAGTTATTATCAATACTTCATTCATCAATAAAGCCTTTATTACGCAAGAATAGATACGCAGAGCGCGATAAGACAAGCGTTAATGTTCGGGTTCCAAATAGAGACTTGGAAGCTAATTTAAATCAGAAAACCTTGGAAATATATACAGAGTGTCCTCAGATTGAAGTATATTTTGAGGTTTTGCAAACCAGATTTGTAAAATAAACAGACGTTTTTAGAAAGATGTCTTAAAGACGCATTTTGAGTTTTAAAGTGTTGTTTTCCCTTAAATTTTAAGAAAACACCGCCAGAATATCGTTAACTGAGGATTAATTTTTAGAATGCTTTTATAAATGTTTTGATTTTAATTTGAATCGAAGAAAAGGTATGGAGAAAGAGATAAAACTAGCAAACATTTGGATTTCAAATTGAAGCGCTAATAAATCTACATCAGAATACGTCGTTGCATATCAGGAGAAGTTTGCGGAGACATCTAATGAAGAGGTAAATTACCCAAGAGAATTTCAATGCTGTAGACTTCGAAATAATGCCGTCCATTAGAAATTTGAAAACGTATCAAAATATATGCAAAGACTAATAAAATAGGCATGAATCTTTAGGTTTCATGTTGCATCCAGCCAAACTTGTCCAAAATAACATTGAAAAAGATGCATGAAATGTATAGGAGCGGTAAAATAAGCATAAATAACTGTCCATGTTTTCAAAATATATGTTAGAAAATGCTTAACATGATGTCTGGAACGAATGGAGAGGTATATTTTGGCTGTTGCAGATTAGCTAATACAACCTTTCGTTAGAACCTTGAGAATTAAACGCAATAAATTCACAAACGTATAAAATATTTCTTCCTGCAAACAAAGGTAAATCATTAAATTTTAGAAAAAAATTGGGGAAGACTGAAGAGGTATATTTTGATTTTTATCAAATCCGCTAAAAAACAGCTTGGATTAAAACCCATAAGTTTGTAAAATACCTAAGCGTAATCTGATAAGATAAGAACAACTCTTCAGGTTCCAAGCGCTACAAATCAGTAAAAGATCGAAAAGTTATCGGAAGAAAGATTAGGGAGAACTGTTTTGATTTAACTACCACAAATTCACCTACAAACCTTCCATTAAAGCCCTGAAAATCGGTGAAACGTTGTGCAGTAACTTCTAAATTATGTATAAATCTTCGCGATTCCAACTCAACCGCAAACAAATCTGGATCGAACACATCTGGAGACAATGGAAAAATGTTACTTAATATTTCAGTTTAAAGGTTACATGAAAACCTAACTACGTCATATACAAGGCTGAAGAAGATCTTTGCAGAAGAATAAAAAAAATGTCCTAATAACTACAACTAAAATTTTATATTGGAATCTTAAACATTCAACTAGAAGGAATGCAGCAGGTAGTAACATGCATAAAAAATATTCAGGCTTCAGGCTACATGCTGAAATGCAAATAAATCTGAGTCACAAAGGAAACCTGTGCAAATATGTAGTTTAGCCTGAAAACAAACGCAAGAAAGGCATTGATTGTTATTGAAAATAAAATCGTTCATTGGAATCTTGAATATTGGAAAAAAGGGCCGATAAAACCGATAAATTAAATATAAATTTTTCCAAGCGCAAAACTTGGGGTTAGGTCCCCAAATACTTTTCGTACCTTTTATGTGCCCATAACAAATATTACCTTATATGCAGACTTTCAGCACCACGTAAAACATCAAATCGCGTATGAAAGTAGTGCTCGCCGCAAATTTATACAATAAAATATAAAAAAATCTGTAAAAAGGTGGAATAAATTCAAAATTTTAATATCCTATATCTCACAAACGAAACATTTGCCGATCTATTACATTCCGTGTCTATATTATTTAATTACTTAGAATTGAAAGTGATGACCAGCAGCTTCAAAAGTCATATTATGCTTATCAAAAGATGAGTGGGTAATATCGCTATTCTTAGTGAGAAAGATGGAAATAATAGAAGTTTGTTACCTGATTTATCTCACTAGAGCATCTTTTCGGCAATTTGCCATGGAAATGGCAATAAAGTTCAAACGTCCCTTCCTAGATTTATAATAGTACATATGCACATATTCCTCTGGTCTATGCTTTTTTTTGTAAATTTGTTTCTCCTAGTCGTTTTATACCATGATTTATCATTTCATACCTGACATGAAAAACATCCTTCAGTGGTAATAAGCTTATCCTTGGAAGCTCCTGGCTGAGACTCATCAATGGGATAAGTGGGTACATCTCCTATATCATATCCAGCTAAAGCAGGAGTAACAGTGGACAGACAATGTCCTTGTCCAATGCGAGCATAGCCCTGGGGACATCCACATGAAAAACCGGCTCCGGTAGCGGAACATCCAAATGCACACGGGGATCCAATGCAGCTGGGGGCCACCTAAAACATCAACCCGGAAAATCCATTAATCAAGCAGAATATGTTTAAACAGAATTAAATAGAAAAACGAAATAATAATATAAAATTCATTTTTCATGTCGCCCGGAGGTCCGGCAATGGCTCGAAATAAAATTTATGATATTCGGGTCGGAGATTAATGGGTCCGCACCGAAATTGAATTCCGAGCGACAGCGCCAAATTTAACCAATCCGGTAAACGTTTTAAAATTCAAAGGCTCCATTTCTAGACGTATATCAAAATTTGAGCCATTAAAATATCACTCGAGGCGCGTTTATGAATTAAACAGCATACATTTTAAAAACCCTCCAGGCACTTCAACCCCTGGAAATGTCCTTTATGATTAGGGCAAATTTAAAACAGGAAATAGGACGCAGCTGCAAATACTAAATACGCGAAATAAACTCAAATTTTAGAGATTAAATTTCTCAAAACTCATGACGTCATGATCATTCGCGTAATCAAGTTCCAGCAAGAGCTAATGTTTATATATCTTTTTTATTTGTCGGCTCAATACATCACCTGCAGAAGTCTGTGCGGGCAGTTGGATGTCGGTCTGGAAACTCTAGGAAAAGGTAAATTCCCGCTTATTGACAGACCGCGATTAAGGGCCTTAAAGTTGAACCAAATCCGGTGACAGGCGAGTTCGAATTCAAATTTAATTTATCTCGTCTCTCGATTCGACGCCTGTAAGCCTCGGCATAATGGCAGGATTATACAGCAAACAAAGGCCCACCCAAGCACAATTTCAAGCGAACCAAACCGAAAATACGCGAGAAGAAAGCAAAAGAAACGACACAAACATATCTAAATGCATATCGAAAATATAATAATTTCGGCGCCTGGAAATGTAATCTAACTTTTCTTATTTGCATGCAAAGTGGGAGATCACCCCTGCCTTTACCGGGTTATATATCAAACGCCGGGATCATATTTTGTTTAAAGAGATATTTGATTTTACGCTAGAGTTGCCACGAATAAATCAGCGCGATCCTCTCAGAGAATAAGAGGGTTTAGAGGATTTTGTGTGGGGGCGACGTTCCATATTTTTGTGTTTGCTGCGAGTCTTTACTTGGCTTCTCGGAACCCAAGAAGGTAATCAAAAAATTGATCTCTGTATTACAGAATCGCGGTGTGATAAATAGGAAGTTGGTGACATAAGCCAGAAATCGTCGTGCCCATAAACAATGCTTTCCGTGGAAATATTGGAGACACTGCATAGTAGTCGTCAGCTGAGTAGCTGACACGATCTCTTTATATGATCGATCCTTCTTTCTTTCCTAAACACCTCAACGTGTCAACAACGAACTAACCTAAATTTACGTGGAACCAAAAGCCTCTATTATCGGTGTTATTTTCAATCACTGACCCATACCAGAAAACCACCAATTTTGGTCACCAAATAATTTAAGCATGAACTTCCCATGTTGTAGGGCAAGACCTTTAAACCACAAATCTTTTAGGGTGATTAGCTCTTTTCCCGCAAGTGAAACATTGAAGTTTCGTCATTGTTAGATGGACACAGAAAAAAATTGCCTTTTTACATAGTCTTCAGTTTCCCACGAGACATATCAAGTTTTTCATCGAGTAACCTCTTCAACTAAAATAATAAGTAACGCAAGTTTTCAAGATTCACATCCACCACGCATTTCACAACGCTCTTGCAGCCTGCAAATTGCTTAATACGGGCATATTGATCGACGCCCGAAAAGGGCCTCTATCCATCCCTAGGCACTAAATTTAAGCAATAAAATTACCCGTAAGACTGCTGCTAAATATTTCAACAAAATTATGGGCACTCGCGAAGGGCTAAGCCAAAAGACCTCCATAAATAGCCATTCCGGATATTCGTTAATTTTAACTTGATATTCCTCTGCTTCTGGCATCGACAAGCAGTGGTTGATTTGTATTCAGGGAGTAGGACGTTCGTTTCTTAGGTGATTACGTGGAAAATTTATGGAACTAACTTTTTGATAACAAGTCCAGAGTGGCAACTTGTTTTTTGGTCGCCGACAGGGCTTGTTTGTGAGGTTTAGTAGGGAATCACGATTGTTTAGGTTTTTATCACTAGCTGCAAAATACTGCAAGGGAAAACAATGTTTTACCTGAACGCAAATGTTTAATCTGGCATCAAACTGGTAACCATCAGGACAGCCACAGCGATAACTTCCAGGAGTGTTGAAACAGTTCCCAGTTCCTCCACAAGGGCTGTCTAGGCACTCGTTTTTGTCTATGCACTGATTATAATAGGGATGAAGGGAATATCCATCAGGGCACCCACATCTGTATCCACCAATTTGGTTTTGGCATCCTGTAATATCACCAAAGGACAAATTTAGCAAGCACTGTTATAGGAGTAATGAGTAGAAACGTTGCTTAAAATATGTGCAGACCAAATTGTGTGCTCACCATTGCAAACAATAAAACTACCGTAATTATTCAATCTCCGTAGTTCCAAAAATATATATCCGAAAAAAGCCTGGACATTTCGTTTTTCCCTTTCGTTTGGAATTTGTGACATTTAACCATGGGTATTTAAGAATGACAAAATTAATCTCGATACTAAATTATCCCGAAAATGTGGAGGTAAATTTGAAATTTTCCTCATTGCTTTTAAACTTTTATTAATGACGTTGCACAATTTCAATCCCAAAATTTGTTTTTTTATTCGAAATTTTGCCTTCAGCTTTATATTTTTTAAGTTTTCTGATTTTCTGTTCTTCAAATTCTTCGAATTTCCTCAAAATATTTTGCTTTTGCATCTTATTAAACCGCAAAGTGATACCACAAAACTTTTAATTTTGAATCATTTCGAAAAATTTTGTATCCCGCAGTTAACATCCTCACGAAGTAGATCTACAAAATTTGCAATACTACCCTTAAATTCGCATTTTTGATGGGGTTTTAACCTTTTTACCCCGAATTATAAATAACAAATTTCGTTTTATAAATAGAATTTTTTTATTTATTATAGTCTACGAAGGGTGAACTTATTCGAAAATTAGTAGTGAGAATATTGGCAGTGCCCAAGCTCTATGACTTTCACTATACCGGGGACACCTGTTCGGTGGAACGGTTAACTGCCGGCTGTATCTCTAAAACTATTACAGATGCAGCTTTGAAATAAAAAATGGTATAACAAAAGTAACCAACAAAAAATGCTGGATTTTTTTAAAATTCCTAACTCCACCGCTAAATGCTGCATCTTATATAGTGAACATCTTATATGTCGAATAACTGAAGAAAATGCAATTAAAAGATGTACTGGCAATGTCATAGTTTTATTGGTGGAAAGTTTCTGCATAATTTAGATATATGAATTTTTTTAAATATATTTACAAGTTTTCTGTATAGGGCCCTGCGAACGTTGTCATATAAAAACTTAAATATTTCGGGAACGGATCATAGGATTGAAAAAAGTGATTAGAAAGAGTTAGAAAGAGTTTTTTTGCTCTATCCAAGAATGTGTCAGAAAATCCATTTTAGTTAATGAAAGCATCGTTTGAGGGCGCTTTATTATGAAGTCTTGAATTTTTATAAATTTCGTGCAAATATCAAATGGAATAATACGGGTTTGGTATTTTAATTAGCAAGAGCATAAAATTTTAGTTATATCCTGAAAATTTCAACTCGATGTCTCTATTTGTTTAGAAAATATACCGGTTTTTATCCGGAATCTATGGCATTTAACCTTCGCGGCGCTCACGATCCGTTGACGACATTCGGGACTCAAATAACCTTTAAAGTTAACAAAAAAATGAGTTCAGTGTTTTTGTCTAAGTTTCATGTTGAACAGACATGGTGCTGTAAAATTAAAAATTGTAGTGGTGAATGGTCACAATGGTGAACGGTAAGTTTATAGTAATTTAAATATATTAATATTAATGCAGGGAACCGACTATTTATCTTGAGCTCTATCTCAAAAATTTGTGGAGAAAATTAGGGCAAATTTCCTCATCCTTTCTTTATTACAACACCCGAGACAAGGATGTTTATTAGCCAGTAATCATTACAAGAACGGACGGCAAGCCCGAAAGCCGGGCCCGACGCCCGTTTGCGACAATTTGAAGTTGTTATGCGTTACTAAGTAATTGGCCGTTTGCTTGTAAACGCTATTTAAAGGACGGGCACCATTTTGAGGATTTAGCACTTCCTTAAGCTAAATAATTTTATTTTCGACCACACAGGTAACGATGACATGATCGCTTTCCAAAATTAAAATTATTAGAATTTAAAAAATATCACATTATTTTCCTTTGTTTCCTGTCCCGATTTCCCAGCTCGATTTCCCGTCCTGATTTCCATGGTCGATTTTCCTACCGCATATTAGATTTTATTATGCATTAATATGTATGTATGTAATGTATATTGATAACTCAAATTAGGTAATTATTGCTTTATGCCCCAACAACTATCAAAAATCTAACTCCTGAGTGAAAATCCAGTCCAAAATGGGGAATATAGTATATATGTAAATAATATTCAAGCGCATCTTTAGTTACTCGGAAATTCCTGGTTAAAAATAAAATAGTACAAGGTGTTAATTAATTGTGTAGATAAACTTTAGAGGATAAATCTTAGAATAATTTTAAGATAAAATTTCGTATTAACATGGGTCTGCAACGACAAAGTCCTCGAGAAGGGTAAAGGTTCTGGAAACGTAATGTGCAACTTCGATCCGATTACATAAAGTCTTGGCAGACAATTCTCTCGAGTATCAAATCTCTTGAGTGCTTTGTATTTCTGTTTCTTAAGGATCCCTCCACATCTGTCGTTTTAACGACAACGTTTCCGGACCGCTTACAGTATTCCTCCTCGTGGTTCACCCTGAAAACCTAGATAGACAGAGCGTAAAGTTCTGACTTCTAGGGCTAATTGCAATAGGTAGTGGTTGCTCTCCAAACAGGGAGCATTAAAAGTTGAGAGAAATTAACCGCTTCTCTAAAGCATTATAGGCTTGGGGTGTTTGATTACACCAACCTCCAAGTCCCATTAAGACAGTATCTTGCACTTTAATAATTACCAGCTATTCAAGTTAAAATTTGAATTTCCTTTTTTGATCATATCTGTGGAATTCTTAGGTCGAATAGATCTAACCCTTTTGTACATATGTAAAGACTTCTCCATTTTTACGATAAAGTCGAGACACAATCGGAAGTCTTTGAGTTGTAAATAAGTTAGGTCTGTTAATTTAAGATGAAAGGGTTGTGAGGGGGCTGATGTTGCCCCTATAGGATGCCTATGTATGTCGCAACCTGGTTAGAAGTATTTTCGTCAATTAAGAGGGTTTCGCAATCATTATCTTCATGCAATTCTGCTATTTTATGATTAACATCTAACCACCCTTTGTCGGTACTTGTGGGAAAGGATAGCCGCCCTTTGTCGGCGTTGATGAGAAGTGCGGCCGCGCTTTGTCGGCATCTATGGAAATGTACCGACAAAGTGTTATCAGTACCACAGTAACGACTCAGGTGGTTTCATAAGTCGGTAATTGCCTTCTAGCCAGGGTACGACACTGTTTTAATTATCCTTAGTTTAGTACTTAAGAACGCCTCGAATCCAAAAGGTCCTTTTTCTTTCGAGTGGCTCACCAGCACTATTATCCGCAAGTAAAATCATAAATGTATCTGTTAATATCAATAAACCCTAGACAACTTCAGAGAAAAACTTACATATCTGTGGACAATAATGCGGTATTATGACGAAATTTTGCATACCAGAAGCGTTGGTTATTGGAAATTTAAATACATTCTCAGTGTTCATTTGAAAAACTTATTTTCCGTTCATTTTTACCGATGGAAGGCACTCTCAACATTTAAATTGGAACTACCGGTGATCATTTTATTCGACAACTTAATGGAGAAAAACACCAAAGGTGTTTAGAATATAATCTTCCTAGATATTTAAAAGATGTTGAGTTAAGGACCGGACAAAAGATCTGGTTCATACAAAATGCTCCACCATTATATATTAGTATAGTTTTGCCTCTCTGAACGAGAATTACTTTAACTCTTGAATAGAAGAAACAGGATCACATATATGGTCTCTCAGATCACCCAACAGACAGTTTTTCGTGGGGTGGCTTGAAGTTGCTAATTTATAAAATGACAGTCGAAAATCAATAAGATCTGAGGGATAGGATATTTGAGTAGTGTGCAATTATTAAACATACACCAGGTATGTTTTAATGAGTTTGCCAATCAATGTTGTGGCAAACTAATGCATGTATTGCGGAAGGTGGTGGTCGGTTTTAACAATTATTGCTAATATTAGTGTATTATTAGTAATATTGGTAATATTAAGAGACAAAATTCAAATTTCAAACACGTTTTTTTCAGATTGAGACTGCTTTTAATGAAAAAGCACTAAGGGTATCTCATATCGGTAAAAATAAATAAAGAATATTTTTTGGATTCAAAAATGGCATACGGGGAGCTACAAAAAAGTTATGGCTACTTAAATTCAGGCATACGATAGTATGCCCCGTCTTTTATCAGTAAACAAGAAATTGAGGAAATATTTGAGTTTCCCATCAGCTCTCGCGGTATGTAAAATTTCATTGGATGTCTCGTTGTTGTGAAAAAATATAATGAAAAAATGAATTTAAAATTTAAATTTGAATAATAATATGAAAATTTTATGCTATAATCGTTAAAATATTCACCCCTTAAATTTCGTCTACATACTTAACACCCTGTATACTATTCTCAATGGGAACCTTCATTATTGTGGTGAGATTTATTTTATCTCTCGATCTTAATGAAATATTTCTGATCTTGTATTGTATTATACTAATTCAACTCACCTTCGGCACATTTTGAATCGTCGAGGCACTCATCGGCATCCGTGCAATAAGTACCTGTAGAATCCAGCTTAAATCTCCTTGGACAAATGCATTTGAAACTGCCCAAAGTGTTCACACATCGACCTGGTTTGGGGCAATAACCCGGTTTGTCGCATTCATTTATATCTGCAACAAATTATTAAATATCTAATTATAGTATTCCACAAATGAAACGGAACGAAAGAAGTTCACAGCTCTTAGAAAAAATACTCAGTATTGGCATGTTCCCTAAGTAAATCACAAGTTCCTCAACGAGTGCCTTGTTATGTTTCTTATCATAATGAACAAAAGTTCTGCTTTTAAGGTGCTATTCCTGAGTTGGCCTCATGAGATCTGTTTTATCAGGTCGTAAATATGACCCTTAACTTTCACCCCTTAACGATAAATTAGGAAAACCGGCAATATTCTATGATTTTTATTTAAGGCCAGTTGTATAATCAAAGTCCAAGTCAGTTTCGTTGAACTAGAATGGATACTTGAACCATCTTATAAGAATAGTATTGCGGCCAAATTAATTTCATTTCTAACAGCAATGCGTCTCTTAAGAGATTATTTAAGTACTAGCTCTGGTTTAACCAAACAGACTTCGAATCATGATAGTTCAAACTGGGGCCATTCAAATGCGCACACGAGGCATACTAACAAAGATTCTACCTCATCTCTGGCTATACATACAAAATTTTGATTTCCAAGATTGACTATAAACTTTAGAGACATTTCTGCTACGGGCGTTCTTAGTAGTCTGTGAAACTTTCATTGGAATCGGCTATAAAATAGTGACATACCAATTCCGGGACCAGAACCTTATGTAAATTACTTCTATCATGTTAATAAAAAATTAGAAATTTTAAAAATGTTGATTAGCAAACTTGATGGAACTTTTAAATAACTTTTCACGAAATTGCTACTAAAGGTATCCTAAGTAACCTATGAATTTCTCAGTTGAATCGACCAATAAACGATTTATGAAATTTTGAATTGAATCGGGTTATACAGTGCCTTATCAAGCCCGATTCCAGAATCCTCATATTTAATAATATACAAGGTAACTGGAAAATTTAATCTTCAAAAATTCAATCAATGTTTCGTAGCGAGTCTACAAAGAATCCATTAATATTAAATTCTCTCTTTCTCTTGGGACTGTACTGCAAAATAATGATTATCACACGTTATGAAACATTCATAAGCGTCTATAAGAGGAAGTGAAATAAAATTAATATGCCTCTTTGCTGACACAGGGAATAATGCAAACATGTTGCAACTGAATTTGGGCTTGCACTTGGGGAGCTCGTTTAATCACTGGAGCGTTTAATGTATTATTAAAACCTCGTGTGATAGAGGGAAAGGCATTATGCCGCGCATGCATATACATGCACTTTAACTTAGTTGGAAAATCTTGCTTGTTTTGGGGGTGAGAACAGGCTCAAAAACAACTAGGGGGAAGTCCATAAATAATCCACGTTTCGGCGATATTTCAAGATAATTACTGACCGCGTGTGCTTGGCCTGAACGCTTTCCACGTTGACTCTGGCAAATCCCCAATGATTCGAAGCAAATCCCTTCTAGGATATACTATCGTAAAATAATCCAGAGGGAACAACGTGCGATGCGCGTGTTACCTTTCTGGCTTCAATGGAGATGTACGGTTTAGAGCGAAATCTTGTCAGTTAGACGGACGCATTTCGAGCTGAGAACAGCTCACTCAAGGAACATCCTTGAAAAATCCTGGAAAATCATATTTCAGTAGCGATCAACCAGTTGAAACTAATGCAAAGTGCACTTGAAGGTACGTTCTGGTTTGGTAGAAGAACAAAAATCACCGAACGAAGAAGTTAACATTGATCTTTACAAAATATATTATCTAGCTCTGATTATTTACCGCAAATGCGCAGTTTGAGGTGCAACTCTACACACATTATTAGGAATATAGAGCATGGAGACAACTCTTTAGATATTCCGGTGATCTACCAGACCTAGAGGCAATTCAGGTTAAACAGTGATTCAAAACGGATTAACCAATTATAGAATATTATATCTACATAGAGCAAATCAGTCTATAAAAGAATACTCTCTAAATCAGAAGGTAATTATTTCCCTTTTCACTGCTACAAATTTACAAAGCAAAAAGCTTTGTTCTTTTTAATTTGAAAAGTTCTTTTCTTTGAATGAAAAATTTAGTTCTAGACGTGTTTTAAGGCTTGACTTCTTTCATGTTTTAGATCTTCAAACTCAACGATGATATTTCTCCCTCCAAGACCAGCCATCTGATATATGTATTATTGATGTTTCTGATGAGAATTTTAATAATACTTCGAAATCGTTAGCATTTTAACGAATATTACTTCCAGCAAGTAACATCAGATTACACAAGTTTATCATTAACAATTCATTAAGGTTGGAATAATATCCCAAGATCTCGGTTATTTTAATGAAATTTATAATAAACGAGATACTTCAAAGTATTTCAAATTTATTACTCATGCTTCAAGTTTGTCACTGGTGTTTCACTCAAAATTGAATAATATCTGAGAATATCTGATATTTTAATGCAATTTACAAGCCAGTTACTCCGGGCACCTTCAAATAGGTTAGAACTGCTTTATATTTTAATTTCGTGTGCTTACTTCGAGCTTATCGACCTTATCCAAATACCTGCTAAATATTTTAACAGAGTTTATGTGGCACTGGGTACCTACTTCAGAATACGTCAGATTTATTAGTGATACTTGTAACTGTTACTGCTGTTTCAGATTTATTGCTAAAGTTTCACTCGAGTTAAGTAATATTTTGAAATGTGTTTTTTCAATGAATTTTACAAGTCCGTCACTTCAGAAGTTACTGCAGGTTTATTACTAAGAAGAACTCTCAAAACTGGTATTTTTATTATCGTCTTTGAGAAAACTGTCTTGGCATACTTAAAAGATAAATAAATCAGATCTTCTGTGCCCCTAATTTGTCGACATCTAGCTTGAAAATCACAGGGAGTGCAACTAGGATTTGCGTATTAATTTTCCTCTTTACTTTAACTTATTCACCTCAGCTTCTAAGCCCCTACATCCCATATAGAAGAGCATAAAATCAGGTTCAAATTTGTACCTAAGCTCTTGTAAATATTTTTATACCTTTGATTTCGGGAAGGAAACATTCTTAGTTTAGTCTTCTGTTCTCTATGACTTATGGCACTTCCATAAAGGTTATTGACGTTGTCGTAAAAAAGAAAGAACTTGGTTCATTATGGCTTTTAATCCTTGAAAACGCGAGAGACGATTGCCTGTTTGAACTAAGTAGTTCTTTTTTTATTAAAAACTTCGATGTAAAAGTTTGAAACTTGAAATTTTAGATTATGCTCATACTTGCAATTTTCATAATGCCACTGGAGACCTGGAAATTGCGAAGTAGTCATAAGATCAAGATTTAAAATAGAAAATTTAAGGAGAAACCTGAATATTGGCAAATTTGAGATTAATTAGAATGTGAAGTTTTCAGGATTTTAAATTGGACATTTAAGGATTAAGCTCAAAATTAAAAATATTATGACAAGTCGCGAGAATTTCAGAACATTTAATGGAAGAGAATTTCAAATATAGTAAGTGCACTTGGGATTTTCATAATGGTTACCTCCAATGTTTTAAGACAGATTTTTAGTGAAATACCGTCAGTTATAGCTATTATGGCCAATTTTGCTAGATTATTATACAAATCTGACTAATCTTTAATTTACCTTCACACTTATCTCCAACTTGAGTGTATCCCTTATCGCATGAACAAGTATAACTTCCTTCAGTGTTGATGCAGTTCTGCTGGCATAAATTCTGACCAGTGGCGCACTCATCCAAATCCCTGCACGTCAACCCATCAGCATTTAACAGGAAACCGTTAGGGCAGGAGCAGATGAAACTTCCCTCTGTATTTTGACAGTTGAACTGGCAAGGTGAACGCTCACATTCATTTATATCTAAGTTGAAGAGAAAATGCATAATCAATATGATTTTAATCGAGTTTTATGTGAACTTACCAATGCAATTTAATCCAGACCCATCACTCTTGAACCCTCTATTGCAAACACATCTGTAAGATCCCATAGTGTTGATACATCGTCCATTTTTGCACAAGTCTGGTATTGTTTCGCATTCATTGATATCTAATGCAAATTTCAAATTTTGTTACAAAACTTAATAAAGTATTTTGCATCAACGGACCTTCTCCGGTAATCAAAAAGCCACTTTCAAGACATAATTCCTGATACTCCACCGAGTATCTAGAAGGACATTCCTCGCAAACAGGACCCCAAGCTTCTCCCATAGAGCAGCAACAATCAGCTTTGGTAGATTTGAAAGTATGCTCGTATTTATTAGTGCATTGGTGGTTACGATAGCAAAACCCTTCTCTTCGATCTAAATAAAAGTTAGAAATTTCAAGAAGAAGGTTCCAACGAGCTATTTCTTCAGGTATTATAATGAATCTATACGGAATTTAAACTTAAAATAACTTTTATTCTATACTAACCCAAACATCTCTTTCCATCATCGCTATGTTCAAATCCTTCAAAGCAATCACACCTGAAGGAACCCTGCAAATTAATGCAGCGCCCATTTTCGCACAAATCTGGATGAGCATCGCACTCATCTATATCACGACAGTCGTCACCGTAACCCACTTGAGTGTATCCCTCAGGACAAATACACATGAAAGAACCCACTAGGTTCTTGCACATGAATCGACAATTATTGGCAGGAGTATTGCATTCATCCACATCTAAATAGTAGGAAAATCTTAAGAACAACACTATATGTTGAGGTGATTTGAGTTACCTTGGCAATGCCTTTCATCTGGTGCTAAGGCATATCCGTACGGACAGATACATCTGAAAGATCCAGGAACGTTGTGACATCTGAAGGCACATTGGTTACCTAGTTCTTGGCATTCGTTGATATCTTCACACACCTGGAAATTAATTCGAATCCATTGAAATCTAAAATTTTTGCAATATCAATAGATGCCTTGAAGTTGTTTCGAAAATTTCAAATATGGAACTCCATTTTGCAAGTCCTGATTAATATAAATAATATACGTATTCTGAATCTTAAATTTTTTTAGTTTTAACATGAAACAAGTCTCTCACAACTCATGAAATCTAAAGCCCCAATTTCAATACGAGGATGCGAGGTTCTGTGAATTTCCAAATTTAGAAAATCTTGTGAGGTAAAACTTACTGAAATTTGCATTGTGGTTTTCTAAAAATTTTCATATTTCTAAATTCAATATGAACTCAAGTATATACAGGTATCACCAGTTCAAGCGGAAATCTAGGAATTGTGCAAGTGAAAGAAGAGCTGCATAAGATTTAATATGCATCCGAGAAAGACCGACAACGAAGTGGGTGGAGTCAGTCTGACTGATGTCTCCACTTCGATGTTTAGATTGGTATCGATTTCTCTGCCTTCGAGGGGATAAAATTTTAAAAAAATATCAGAGCAAAAAAGAGCAATGTAAAAAAATGAAAAAAAAAGACGATTAATCACTAAAACTTATATTAGTAAAAATTCTGAAACGAGGAAAGATTTGGTAACTTTGAACTAACTCCGTCTACGTTAGCCACTAGCCTCACAACCCACTTCGCTGTTCTTTCTCGAAAACATGTTAAATCTTATGTGGTCCTTTTCCCATTTGCACAATCCTTATGTTTCCATTTGAACTGGTGATATCTGTATTAATCGCTCTTTTACATCTACGAGGTTTTGAGATAATTGCAGTCGCATCAATTTATCTGTTGTTTGAAAAATAAATATTAAGGAAGAAAGATTATCATCAACAATCCAGATAATTTCAATAAGTTACGATCATCAAAAAATAGCTTCACATTATAAAAGTGTATTTTCGCTTACAAGAGCCCGAACTTCAGTTCGTTTTTCCACCCAACACGTGCGGTTAGAAATATTACAAACTCGGCCTCATTAGGAGCAATTCTTCCTTATAATTCCGCCAAGACCGTCACTTTCCAGAAAAATATCAGTCCCGAATTTCAAGTGGCTTCATTATTTTTCGGGCACGACAACTTTTACGTCGGAGGTTCGCTGAAAAATTCCTTAACAACGTACAATGACGTTACATAGTTGTTCGAGAGACTCGTTGGTATGCTTGTTAGGGCCAACTTTCCTTGCCAGTTCCTATTTCATTCCCTCTTATTGCGGATATTTCAAGAATGTAGCCACTTTAGGTAACTAGATGCGGACTTTGAGTATGGTAATGTGCAGAAAAAGAAAGGAATTTCGGGTTTGGTTTACCTGCACAGGTCCAGGAGCAAATCCGTCGCTACAGGTGCATTCAAATCCTCCCAACAAATTGGAACAAGTGCCGTTTCCACATATGTTGGGATTAATGTAGCACTCGTTCTCGTCCACGCACTTCTTTCCAGTCTCATCCAGAGTGTATCCGCTTGAGCAGTCGCACCGGAAAGATCCATCTGTGTTGACACATTCGCCTCCTTCACACACATTGGGCATCAATTCACACTCGTTTAAGTCGCTTCCGGTATCCATTCGACCAGGACCCTCCGGGCACATCTTCAAGAAGTCAGCTGTAATTGATTTCTTAGTGTTTGCAACTTACAGTTAAAAAATTAAATCGGGTACTTACGAGATCCTTCCAGAGGGCATCGCTCACAATATCGACCCCAAGCTGCCCCTTTGGAACAGCAGCACTCTTTGGCTGTTATTTGCATGCCTCGCGGTTCAGAGCATTTACCTTTTGCGAATGTGTCGTAACATTGATCTTGCCTGTGTGTAAAAATGTAGAAGATTTAGAACAATTTTTTAAATACGTTAAGATTTCTAAACAGTGCTTTGCTAAAGTATGGAATGAATTCATTAATATTAAAACTAACGTGTTTTGGAAAAAATCCTCGGACACGTCGATTTAATTTTTAAAAAACATTTTTTTTAAATATTAGTGATATTAATTACGTCATCGGTCATTTTCTTAAATGACAATTTCCGGTTTTTTTATTTAAAATGTTAAAGAGCATACTTTTTTAAGTACTTATAAATCATAAAAAAATGAGGGCGTTGCAAAGGACAAAGCTGTTAATATGCCATCAATATTTACTGCAGGCTAATTTCTATAGGAATGTTAAAATAAAGCCCTGGTATTGATTAGATTTTTGTTTACTATAACAGCACATTGATAATACGTTATTGACGTAAACCAAATTTCTCTGCAAGATTTGGACACAGCACAGTTGTCACAGCATTCCATTAAAATTAGAATTAAACCCATTTTTTTGATCGGTAGGTATATTATTGTTTCTATGATGTCGTTTCGTTGTTGTTGTAACAAAGTAATTCGCAATTTCCAATGATTTAATAGAAAACAGAAAACATAAGAGATTATGATGACGTTATTTCCTCCCGATTTCACCATGAATTTAGTCTCATTTGTAAAAATGGTGTGCCAAAACTGAACAAACTTTACTGGGTCTATTTCCCCTAGATCGTGGATTAGTGTAGTTATTGAAACGTGATTGTGTGATGCATATTCTGATTATTAATTAATGTAAGTCCAAATTATTAACATATTGTTAACTTTAGCATTATGCTAATTTATATCAAAACCAAAAATCTGACCAATACCAAACCTCTATTTCAACGTTTTTATGACAATTTGTGTAATAAAAAAAAACTTACAATTAACGGGGGGGCACATGTCAATCAAAAATGCTAAATCTCACAACCACATGGGATATGAAAATTCTGGAACTGACCTTAATTTTTCCATTAAAAATATATCAATTTCGTTTCGTAACTCAAAGAACTTCAGCAATAGTTGTTGCGATACGGCAACTGGCTTTAACCACGACTTCATTTAAGTTTGTAATTTTTTGCGAGCTCTAAAAATATATTTGAGGCTTTAATATTAAAATGGGGATTATTCTTTACACTCAAACGTGATGTATAGGAAAAATAGATAAGAAGATGGAAAGATACATTTTTTATTAAAAAAATACATGTAGGTATCACCAGTTCACGTGCAAACATAGGGATTGTACAAGTGGGAGAAGGTCCGCATAAGGTTTAATATGCCTCCGAAAAAGACCAAGGGGTTGCGCGGTTAGCGACAGACGTGAGCGGAATCTTATAATACAAAACATTGCAATTTAAAAAAATATCATGTGTCATAAAAACTACAATATCTAAACTTATAATTAGCAAAAATGTTAAAAAATCTAATTCTAAAATTAGCACAGTTCCTTCTCATTTTTTCAATATGATTAAAAAATAAATATAATATTGTAAAATCAAGCTTTCAAAAACTTTTTTAATCTTTGAAATCGGTCAAACCATTCGGGAGATAAATCTTGAATATTACTAGAATAAATGTGTGCCTTTTATGTTGAACTGCAGTTTGGATGGCAAAATATTGGGATAAAAGATGCTCTCGAAATATATAGAACAACTAATGAACCTGCATAATTAGTTCGTATCACATGTGAATGCAGATATAACTTTTTTTATATCTTTATGCAAAAACTTACCGCACATCCACACATTTCATAAAATTCTGATCCAGGATATAACCCTCGGGACAGGTGCAGAATGCTCCTCCCACTGTATTAGTACACTGCCCATTTTCGCATATTCCAGGATTAATAGCACACTCGTCAATGTCTTCGCATGTTCCTGTAATACTGCTCAATTCATATCCTTCGGGACAAGTGCATATGTATGACCCCATCACGTTTGTGCATTTTCCTGGTGGCGGACACGTACCTGGGATCTAAATTTCATTCAAATTATGCCTAATAGTAAAAGTCAGTTTATTTAGATGCCTAGAAATAAATTGTTAAAGGTAAAACAACCGTAAAACCGGAGCTAAAAGCAAAAAAGAATATATAAATGCTCTAATATCTAAAGTCTGTTACAAAGTCGAGCCGCCTGCAAAGAAATCTTTCGCCTTCCCGATCCAATTATTCTCGAGAAGGCGACAAGAGCCAAGAAAATTTTATTCTAAGTGAGAAGACTATAAAATAGCTGTTTAATATTATAGGACATAAAAAGTGAAACTCTGTTAAGCTAGAAGACGAGGGCGCTTTTAATTTGCCTTTTAAGTTCTCCGGGATATTAAAGAAAATACGACGTTTAAATGGTCCAGCTTGTGATAAAATTTATGTGAAACATGAGCAATTAAGTGCCTCTCGGGTTCCGAGAAATCTGATTATAAATTTAGTAATCTGCGATATTGAGCAATTTGTCCTCAGAATTACTCAACAAAATTATTCACTTGAAGCTCATCTACATCCCTGCAGTTGCGCTAATCCACAGATAAAATGCTATATCCATCCGACCCATAAAGAATCACAAAGTTAGATGGACAAACCTTCAGCTTCTGATTTTCCTTCATTATTTTATAAAGACATCTAAGATTACTGAGAATGTGAAAAAACAAATTTTTTTTGAGGTCTCAGAAAATCTGAATCTATGTTCGAAAACCATAAAAGTTACTAGAAAAATCTGTGTTCTATAAAAAAACCTCGAAGTTTTAAGGTTTCATCTTGAAGCTTTAAACATCTATAAAGATGGGATATCAGAAACAAGAGAACTAACTGGAGGACTCCAAAAAAATAATTTCTTTTAGATCCAGATAATCCCAATGTACAGGGTATTTAATTGGTCGACGTATTTAGAAACGAGGTTGTTACCACAATGGGGCCTTTTACCATATTTTCAATGTTCTAAAAACGCTACTGTCCAGTTCGACATTAATATAGTAGTAACATTCGTGCGACATCGTTAATATTATTTTATTTTAAGTCCAAAACATCCTAGATTCAGAAAATTGGAACGCATCTATCTCAAAAATATCTTATATTTCAACCGCATCAAAAATTTTATGCGTTAATCCATCCTGAGGTTCCCTGCAATTATTTATCTCATTTTTAAAACTCGCTATTCATCAGCTTCGTACTTTAGTATTTTTCAAAGAGTTTAGCAACTTCGCCCAAATCTGCCGACATTTGAAACACTCCTAACTGCTCCTTAAAGTGGAAACATGTTACTGATTTTTCTAGTTAGATATTTTATGTATGTTTATGCAGAAAATATGCAGCAAAATTTCGTCATTTTGATATAGGAAAAAGGATGTTAGCAAACTGATTGGAAATGCTGTAGTTCATATGCAAGTGATTAAAAATTAGCCACTCGGTACATGAGTCAAATCTGGAAAGGGCCCACCAAGCTATGTTCACCAACTTCTGAATTGAACCCTTTTGATGTCACAGAACCTTGTCGAGGTCTTATTGATGTGAAACAATCACTCTGAAGCTCTTCGTTATCACTCGACAGTTGGTTGCTGGCATATCGTAGTCATACTGGGCTCGTTTTTGAAAAATTATTTGCAAATTACAGAAAACTCAGACTGCTCGATGACTATCGTATGTCGCTAATGAATCATGTGAGACATCCGAAGAGCGGGCAAAAATTAATAAGACGACATGACCAAAAATTAAAATGTCAAATGTAATAAGCAAATTAATCAACAAAAATTTGGAGCAAATCCCTCAAGTAAAGTTTCTCGAAACGACTCTACGTTCGCGGTGTGCTATAAGGTAATCAAAAACTCTAAATTGTTGGCCATTAAAACACGCCACCGCAAGTAAATTATGCAAACTCCCAAATCTTTTCAGTTTCGTTTTATTCCTCGTTACTCGTTATAAAGGCAAGACCTTTTCGAAACTTAATTAGATATTAACGAATGTTGGATACTTCTTACTTCCAAAATATTCCATTAGAACAATTATTATAAGAAGGAAATCTCTTTGTAAATCTATGTAGAATTTGTGCATTGTTTTCGCCAATAGTATTTGATTTCGATTTCCCGCAAGAAACGAATTTTAAAGCTCGACTTTCAATGACAAAATTACTCGGTTTGTTAAATGAACGCCTGCACCTAGTACTCGATGACCATACGACCACAGCTCAAACACTGCGAGCTCAAAAACGGACTTATTGTCAAACAATTGTCGAATCGGATTCCATCATCTCGCCACTACAAACAGCCGACCGTGTATTGTCATTCACTTTTAGCTTAAAGATTAAAGTTCACATTGACTATCAGTTATCTAGCTTCAATAGGACAAGAGTTAAGTAAGTTCAAGTTCCTATTGTTTCGCCTAATCGTACCTAAACATTTTTGATGATTTGTTCGGTAAAGTTTTTGTTTTTATTTCTTTGTTTTCTCTATTTGTCTTTATTTCTCTTGTAGTGTAAAATATTTCCTAAGGTTGAGAAGCCTGATCATGTACTTTCGCGGATATAGGTCGATATACATACATATACACCCCTTTTTTACTTCGTGATATTATAATATTACCATTCGTAGATTGTCAGATACCTTAACATTGGACTCTATTAAATTTAGGTATATTCAGATTTTTAATCTGCAATATTGAGCAATTTGTGCACAATTGCTATCCAAAATTTATCCTTACCTCATGACATTCATCTACATCCCTGCAATTGTGCTGATCCACTGACAAAACATATCCAGAAGCGCATTCGCAAGTGAACGATCCCAAACTGTTTCTACATCTCCCATTTCGACACAAAAATGGCATCATATGACACTCATCTATATCCACACAGTCATTGTTGTTGCTGAGCTTGAATCCTGGATTGCAGTGGCATTTATAGTTGCCGATGAGGTTAATGCAGCTGCCGTTGTTGCAAATATTGGGATGTCGCTGACATTCATCTGAAACCAGTTTAAATTTTTTATGTGATTTTTAGTGATAAAAAATCTACAGACCTATGTCCACGCAACTGTCCCTGGACGGAGTCAGTCGATATCCAGTATCGCAGATACACTGGAAACTGCCTTGTAGGTTCTTGCATTCTCCACTTTGACAAACGTGGGGTCGTTCTATGCATTCATTTACATCCACGCAATCTTTAAAGAAAAGAAGTTCTTGAAATTCGAATTCCAATGTTTTTTTCAATTTTTTTATTATCCATGAGGTCAAAAATCCATTCTAAAGTAAACCATAATTAAGGAGGTATACTAATTAAATAGCTGATCACTTCTGGATTAATAATTCATCACTGTCGAAAAAAATTTAATTTAGATAAATAGTCAGATATTATTGTAGCGGTTAATACAAAATTTTCAAAAAACTTTAAAATAACACAGTCATTTAAAATAACTTAAAATAAGAGAATAGCACAAGTCAATGATCAGTTATTGAATATTTAACCACTATATGGAATGCGGGTCAAAGCACAATGTTCAGAATATTTAGAATTCCATAGAAAAGAAGTATTTAGGAAATTTTGTAGAATCTAGAATTAGCAAGGAGATGGACAATAAATTTTAAGAATATTAAAAGATCGGTTTAAATACATAGATACTATCCTTTTTTCTAGTATTTTTTTTTTTATTTAACGAATTTACTTCACAATTCAACGAAACGCTTAAAACCGCTTTCAATGTAACGAATGTCTTTAATTTTAAATTGCAATATGTATGCAAGTTTTAAAGGGGTTCCATTGTCAAATCCACTTTCTAAAGAGTGTAATAAAGGTAGGGAACATTTAAATTTCCTTTTATTACTTTATGAACTGTTGTTAATAATTTTCATTATTTTCTAAGCACAAGCACAAGTGATATTCAAATTCTTTGCGAACGTTTTGAAATATCTGAGGTGAAATAGCCCTATATTCTTTAATAATTCTTTATTGGAGTTATTCTACTGGGTTTGGTTGGATTTTAAACACTACCTATTCTAAATATTCCATTAAAAAAAATAAAGTGGTATCAGATCTGAAGGCCTAGGTGACCATTCAATAAGTCGTCTCCTATAAATTCACTTCCTCGGATAATGATTATTCAACGACTCTCTTACTAGGCATACATAATACAATACATAATGAGGTGATGCTTCGTCTTGTTGGAAGTGCAGCAAATGTTCGTTTAAAGTAAAATTTCTATTGATGTTCCTTTGGTTTTCCACTTCATGAATTATAAGAGGTTCTATAGTTGCATCTAAGATCTCAACATAAACTTTACCATTTAAATTTCCAGTTATGAAGAGAAGACTAATAATGGCATCACCGAATATGCCCGCTCAACGTTTATTTTTTCAGGATATTTTGTATGTCCCTTTTTAACTATGTAAGGATGAAAGTACCGACAATTTTGTTTGTTAAATTTGCCATTTAACGAGAAAGTGTATTCATCACTAAAACATATTTTTTTATCAACTGGGGCTGAGCAAAACTCAATACATCTGTCGGACTCATCTTTTAATCCTCAAATAATTTGTAATTTGTATGGAAAAAATTTATGAAGCTTCAATATTTTTTTTGCTGATTCACGAGACACTAATTATGTTTACAGGTACACAAAGCGACATAGTGGGAGTTATTGCAAATTGGCCAACAACTCAATCTGATTGGCCTCATTAAGCAACCGAGGCTCATTTCTTTTCTTATTATAAATAGGTCCAGTTTCTTCAAATTTGGTTATTATGTACTTTGAAATCGATAAATAGTTTACGAGCGGTAGAGAACCTTGGCTTGTTCTAAACCTTTATTGACTTAAATTTGCGTAGTTATAATAACCATTCTTTACCTTGTGCACCAAGGCAAAATACAGTTGTTTAAAATATCAACATTACAATTAGATGGCGTATCTTTTAAGAGATAGTTCGTAGATTTTATATTCAAGCCAGAAGAGCTCTAGCAAAGATTGCATTATTTTGAAACATCACTGATTAAAACTTGGGTAACTTTACAACTACATAGTACGATTATCAATTTACCACTAGATGAAACATGTTATAAAGAATACCTATTGATAACATTTTAAGCCCAATTGTCCAAGGAAAATCTACGACATATTAAACGACCTCAGTTGTTCGAAGAACTTGGTTTATTCTGCAGTCCACTAGAAAACTTTTAATTTGTTCTTTCTCAACTTACCTAAAAAGCTGGATCCGTGTTTATACCCCTCTGGACACTGACACTCGAAATTTCCAGGCAGATTCACGCACTGGGCGTTTCCAGAACACGGGTTCCTATTACACTCATTATCGTCAATGCACTGGTGTGAGTCTGTATCATAAATGTATCCCCTATTACACATGCACTCAAAACTACCAGGGGTGTTCATGCATTGTCCATGACTACACATTGTCGGCATCAGCTCACATTCGTTGATTTCAATCGATTTATTCGTCATGGGATTCACCACGAATCCTGGAGTTATACCGCAGAGCGTCTTGTGTTCATCTATAGAAGTAGAAAGAAAAAATATTAACATTGAAGAAGGGCATTAAAGAAAGTTTTGAGAGAGAAATGTCCTTTCTTATATACCTACTGGTGCCTTGAATGGGGCATGGTTCGCAGGGCTGGCCCCAGGCTTGCCCCATAGAGCAGCAGCACACTTTTTTCGTTTGATTTTGGGTCATGGGGGTAGAACACTGCCATCTACTGTAACTGAGGAAGCAAATGTCCTTCCTCATATCCACGCACTCCCCTAAAAGTACTGCATTAAACAGTACCCTCAAAAAAACTCAAATAAACAAACTTCTTCCAGGTAGAGGCATATACCCTTCAGGGCATTGACAATAGTATTTTCCAGGTTCATTTATGCACTCTCCAATACTGCATATTCTAGGATTCTCAGCGCACTCATCTATATCCACACAAGTGTATCCAGTTTCATCCAGTCTAAATCCTTCGTTACACGAACACATAAAACTCCCAAATGTGTTGGTGCAATGACCATTCTCGCAAATATTCTCGTGCTCCTCGCACTCGTTTATGTCCTCCAAAACTACCTAGAAAATAAATGTGAATTATACTAGATAGTTAGATTACATAGTTGATTATCGTGCCGGAAAATGATTCTTACAGTGAGGTCGTTGGGTTTATAACCAGGTCCTCCAGGGCAAAGCTGCTGATATTCGTCGCTGTTAGGGTGAGGACAGGCTTCACACCTAGGTCCCCAGGCTCTTCCTACAGAGCAGCAACACGAGGCTTTGGTAACGTAATCAGCTGTAGGGTATTCGCATTTTCCAGGGCCTTCTACATGCAAGTAACACCTGGATGTTCTTCGGTCTTGGTAAATAAAAGAAAAGTAAACATTAACAAAAATATTTTATAGAAAGTCATTTAATTTGCTTCTATATCCAGAAGGGAGCAAAAAATTGGCAAAGAGATTGCTTATACAGGTATCATCAGTTTACGTCGGAACGTAGAAATTGTGTGAGAGAAAGAACGCATAAGGTTTAATATGCCTCTGGCAAAGACCAACGAAATGTATCAAGAGGCTAGCGATTAAAGTGGACGGAGTCATCTTATGCTGGCCTTCTCCCACTTGCATAATTCCTATGTTTCGACATGAGCTGATACCTGTAGGCTTGTTCCTAATGTAGGTCAAAGCTTGGTTTATACTCGAAACTTTGTCATTTTCTAGATGTTTTATGACCTTGAGAATTTACAAAACAGTATTTTAATCCCGAGAATACTTTGATCCGAACATTTTATTAATTCGATTACTCACCTATACAAGCATTCCCTTCGGCCACCAATTCATAATTGGGAGGACATAAACACCTGAAACTCCCCTCTGAATTGCTGCACTCCCCATAAAGGCATGACATTGGGCTTTCACATTCGTCGATATCGGTACAATTCCCCCCCGAACCATCCAACTTATACCCCTCATGGCACTCACATCTGAACATCCCAAGAGTGTTCTCGCACGCTCCATATACGCAGAGATTGTTAAACATGTCACATTCGTTAATATCTGGAACATTATTCACAAATTTTATGACGCATTTGCTAGAATTGATAGCTCTTAGTCGGTACCTAATGCGATTAAGTAAGCAGTCCAATCCCCAGTTAGTAGGCAATAGCTTCTAAGTGATTATATGGTAGATTTGTGAGTATAAGGTAGGGATTAATGTTAGTAAGTCCTAAGACAGTTACGATAATTGTACTGACCGACGCACGATTGGTCATTGCCTTCATTAGGATGCATGAAACCCATTTCGCATTCGCATCTAAAAGCGCCACGGTAGTTCAAGCATTGCCCATTTTCGCATAATGTTGGATCGTTGGTGCATTCATCTATGTCCACGCAGGTATAGCCATCACCTTTGAACCTTCAGAAAAGACCACACATTTCCCATTGGGAACATATATAATATTCTACGATATCCAACTTACCCTGAATCACAGACACATCTAAACGACCCATCATTGTTGATACATTGAGCATTCTGATCACATCCTCCATTATTAGTCAGACATTCATTGATGTCTCTGCAGCTTATTCCATTTCCAGTAAAGCCATCCAGACATCTGCATTGATAAGATCCCTGAAAGCGCACGTGTAATTTACGCAGAACACTGTTTCTGATTTTTATTACCGGATTGTTGATGCAATCAGCATTTTCATCACAATTGTACGTCCCCAAATAGCACTCATCATCATCAGTACACTGTGGTCCTCCTTCGGGTTTAACTGAATAACCTTCTTCGCATCGGCATTGGAAGGATCCCAATGTGTTGTGGCATTCCCCGGCCCCACAGATGTTTAAGTTTTGCTTACATTCATCGATGTCTGGAAAGAATAGGAATGATAGAAAAAAGAAGAAAATATAAATGTTTCTAATACTCCTTCCATAGTTCTTCATCAAAGATCAATCTTTATCATAAATTTCTTACCTATTGGAACCATCTTTAAGAACGCTACACGATTTTCCTTGAAGTTCTTATCCTGAACTAACCCAAACCGAACAATTTCGAAACAGTGAGTGAGTTCTCTAAATTAAGTTATTTTTAAGCAATTTCTTCCATATAGATTAGCTTCCTTTCTTCATGAGGTGATTCATGTAGTTTTAAAGGCTAATATTTGTCCGATTAACAAATTCTTAATTTTGTAAAGAATTTCAAGACATTAATAGTATTAAAAACTTACTTACCTACACAAGAAGTACCAGAAGTCCCCGCCAACAATCCTTCAGTACAATGGCAAATATAGCTGCCTATAGTATTAGTGCATTTGCCTCCATTACAAATCCTCGAATTCTCCTTGCATTCGTCGATATCTGAGCAGCTCTTACCATCTAAATTCAATTGATAACCCGTTCTAAAATGAATCAACAATCAGTAAGAGACAAAGGGAGCCATACATCAGGTCATACCCACAAGAACATGAGAAACTTCCGGGGGTATTGAGGCAGAGATCATCGCAGGGCTCGAATTCACATTCGTCGATATCTAAGAAGAAGAAAATTGTTTTCGCCCAAGGAATTTTTAGAACTACTAGCTGAATACCTTCACAATGAGATTTAAGCCCAGTTTGTTGATAACCTTCATTGCAACTACACTGATACGTCCCCATCATGTTCTCACAAACTCCATTGGAACAGATCCCACTAGTGCGGGAACATTCATCAATATCTTTACAGGATTGTTTGTCTGCAGCCAGTTCGTGTCCTGGAGGACATTCGCATTTGTAAGAGCCATCTGTGTTAATACACTTTCCTCCACGGCATAGACCTGAAAAAAGTCATGAAAAAGACGTCCCTCACGGAGCCCTCCCCCAGAAGTTTCACTTCTTGTTTTGACTCACCAGAGGTCTCTTCACATTCGTTGATATCCATACAAGTCTGCATTGGCGGCTGAGTCCTGAATCCTTCATTGCATTCACAGTAAAAGTCTCCCGGAGTATTTTTGCATACTCCATTACCGCAGACATTTGTGGTTGTAATACTGCACTCATCGATGTCTATCCAATATTTCAAGATATCAAAGATTGAAGATAAATACTGAAAATATACCTACCTATGCATTTGATTCGATTTTCGTCGTAATCATATCCTTTATTGCACTTGCAACTATAACCTCCGATGGTGTTCTTGCATCTACCATTTTGACACATTCCTGGAAATTCTGTGCATTCATTGATGTCTTTCCTGTCTAGATATCCAAGACCTTGAAGATAGAATGATATGAAATTGAATAAAAGTCACAAATACTTCTTCTTGCCTCTAGGACATAATTCCGCATATCCAGCCGATCCAATCCTAGGACATGCCTCACACTTGGAGCCCCAAGCTCTTCCGATGGAGGAACAACAACAAAGATCTTTATGGAATAACCCTTCAATTGCATTGGTGCACTTTCCATGTTTGTACTTTGTAAAACACTGTTCTTCTCGTAAATCCAAACACTGAGTTCCTGAGAAATTATTTATTATTACTAATTAATATGATTTAATGACTTGGTATTCACTGGTATCATCCAATGTTAATCCTAGAGGACAAGTGCACGTAAAGCTGCCATCTGTGTTAACACAAGTGCCACCTCCTCTGCAGATATCAGGATTTAAATCGCATTCATTGATATCAGTACAAGCCTTCCCATCAGCTTTGGTATATCCTCTAGGGCAATCACACTCATTTCTGTTACATCTCTCACAAGGAGACCCCCAGGCTACTCCAATGGAACAACAGCACTCCCTCCTCCTACTCAGTTGGGGTAAATTATTCTCGCACCTTCCATGGTTTAGTTTAGTCCAACACGAGCCTTTTCTATTATCTATATCAGGAAAAATATCATAATAAACTCACCTGAAATAATTATTTTCTTTCTACGTACCAATGCATATGCGACCAGTGTTATCCAGAACAGATCCAGGATCGCACTCACATTTATAAGAACCCACAGTGTTTACGCACTCTCCATTGAAACAGGCTTCTGGGCCAAGCTCCCTGCATTCGTCCACATCTTCGCAGAGAAAATTTTGGGAGTTGAGTTGAGTTCCAGTGGGGCAGATGCATTGGAAACTGCCAGGGGTGTTTTTGCATTGGCCGCCTCTGCACATCTGTTAAGAGAGATCTAATCTTTCATAATGGAAATATCTATGAGAGGCTGATCATGTCCATACAAACAGTTAAGAATGTGGAAACAACAAAACTTAAGGAAAATTTCGAGTTAAATTCAATCAAGTTTCTAAAAGAAATATTTTTGAGAGTTCCTACATTCTCCAATAGAAACAAGTCTTCCCAGGATATGAATTCAAAACTACTCACCACATCATCAACTTCACACTCGTTAATATCAGTGCAAATCTTTCCAGTTTCGTCCACTTCATATCCGGGATTGCAAATGCACCTGTATGTACCGATTAAATTTTCGCAAGCTCCATTGACACAGATGTTGGGGTTTTGAGCACATTCGTTTATGTCGTTTCCATCGAAGGTTGATCCTAAATAGATCAATATAGACATCAATAAAGTCTAGGGAAAGTGACAAAAAATCACCACAAACTTTAAATATTTAGAGTACCGTGTTGTTGGGTTGCGCCACCCTCAAACATCCCAATTGAACAATTTGTAAAAATTTGCTATTTGTTTAAACAAATTTTTAAAAAGCAAAACAATAACCATTTGTAACAAATTTTATATTTTTATACATTCTTTATCTTATTTTCATATATTCAGTTGATATCAGCGTGTCTATTTAGTAATAAAAAAACTGCTTTCATATAGCAATAAATATTTTGTTGTAATTTTTTGCCATTATCCCTGGACTTTGTTGATGTGTGTAGAGTCCATATTTGAGCTTTTCCTGGTAAACCAGAAACTTAGGAATACCAGACATGAAATTGGCAATCCAGTGGTTAGTTCTATATATGGAGTATTTCTGGTGAAACTGGAATAAACAGTTCTGAGTACTTACTCACAAAGTAAGCGTTTCAGCACTTCAAAACGGCATTAAAGACCGAAGTTCATACTCCATATTTTCGTAAGTAAACTATGCATACTTACAAAACGAGCATTCAACTTGTTACTTAGAACTTTTATAATTAAACATGAAACGTAGAACTTTCAGGATACATACTCACAAACGAGAATTTCTGCACTGATTATAAGGAATTAAAATTTCAACTTATTGCTGTACTTACCAGGTCCATGTGGACAAAGAAGTTCAAAATCTGTAGTCCCTGGCATTGGGCATGGCTGACAAGTCTGCCCCCAAGCCATGGGTTTTCCAGTTATGATGGTGCAGCAACAGCAACTAGACTTTGTTACTGCTGTAGTTGAAGGGTTTATGCAGAGCCCATCTCGATACTCCTATGCACAAAGAATGAAGATCTTTTATGTTTGAGAATAAAAAACATTTGAGTATTTTAATTCATAACTTAAAGCTTTCTATTATGATTTTCACCTGGTAACAAAGATCTCTCCGTGTATCCAGGCAAGAGCGACCATCAGATCCCAAACTGAATCCTGCATGGCATTCGCATCTAAAACTTCCAGGGGTATTGAAGCAGGTCCCAAACTGACACGGATTGACTATGCATTCATCGATATCTAAACAGTGGCGACCGTCTGATCCCAGTCGATATCCGGAATCACAAACACATCGAAATGAACCTTCCATGTTAATGCATTTACCATGATCACACATTCCTAGAAAGAAATTTAGTGAGTGTTTTAAGAAAAGCTGAAAGAAGATATCGCTGGTAAACTTGCCGGTAGTTGAACACTCATCCATATCACTACAGAATGTTCCATCACTGGATTGAGTAAATCCTGGCAAACACTGACAAGTATAAGATCCTGGAGTGTTTTCACATCTTCCATTTAAACAGATCCTTGGATTTTCGTAACACTCGTCAATATCTGGGAAAATATACAACAATGAAGCCATTTTTATATGGGTATCTATCATCAGTTCAAGTCGGAACATAGGAATTGTGGAAGTGGGAGAAGGACCGCATAAATTTTAATATTCCTCCGACAAAGACCAACGAAGTGCGTCGAGAGGCTAGCGATTGAAGTAGGCGAAGTTATTTTATGCGGTATTTCTCCAATTTGCACAATTCCTAAGTTCCGTCTTGAACTGATGATACCTATACGATTTAATAAGACGATATAGCCAAGTTACAGACAAGTTGATTAAGCTCTTATTACCAATGCATGCAAATCCAGTAGGACTGAGCTTAAATCCGCTTTTGCACTGGCACTTAAAGCTGCCATCCATATTAATACAAATTCCATTGGAACACATCCCGATTTCGGCACATTCATCGTGATCCGTGCATACAGTTCCATCTGGAGATACATCAAAACCAGCAGGGCATATACAGGTGAAACTTCCAGGGGTGTTAATGCAGCGTCCATTGATGCACTTTCCTTCGTGGCATTCATTGATATCTGCAATTTGATCACCGTTTTAGAAAATCAGTTGAGAAGGACATGTGGAATTAATATGGGAATGAAAAATTCATCACTAGCCTTCACACACTTGCGATTTTCCTTTCCGGAAGCCGTCTTCACATACACAATCGTATCCTTCGGGGAGGTCAACGCATTTGCCATGACCACAGATAGTGGGTCTCAACATGCATTCGTCCACTGGAGTGCCCACCAACTGTGTTTTTTGTTCTAAGGGTTTCTGGTTCCAAATGGAAATGTTGAAATCTTTACTTTCTGGTGGATGTGATACTTGGGTCCTAGAGCATAACTTGCGATGTTCCTCTGAGGAAGTTTAAAAAGTGTCTGGATACCAAGTATTTAATAAAATACTTGATGAGCATACCACTGCCATATTCAGGACATGGTGAGCAATCATCACCCCAACCTTGGCCTACATGTTGTCCGCAACAGCAATCTTTCTTCGAAAGTCTGTATTGCAGCTCATCCCTGCAATAGCCGGATGAAGATCTGGTGATATAACATAGACCTTGCCGTCCATCTGGAACAATTTTTTATTTAGTCTTATTTAATTATTTAGTAATGTAAATGATACTGAAACTAAAATTTTGTTATTAAAGTGAAGGAAATGATGTGTTTATTAAAATATTAAAATTTCCTGAATGAATTTTCTAGGACCGACGAAAGTTCTCTCGGATACCCAGAACCGCTCAGAATACTTCTAGATGCTGCCACATATTCGAAGACGCTCCCAGATATTTTTAAAGAAAATATAAAGGCTTCCCTATATGACTGAAGATTTTATATTTAGAAATTCTCTTAGCTATCTTATATTAACGTCTGGTGTCTAAGATACCTTGCAAGTCAAAGAGACTCCTCTGTCCAGAATCGGCCCTGGTAACCTTAATGAAATTTGATACAGAATTAGATCCTAAACTCAAAATTTTTTTAATCTGAAAAATACTACTCCATATTCTTCATTAATTTACCTATACAGTACTTCTTATCCTGACTCTGTATATATCCAGGATTACAAAGGCAAAAGAACCCTCCCAGTGTGTTAACGCAAGCTCCATTCTCGCACACATCCTCGTCCTCGCACTCATTTTTATCATCACATCTATTGGTGCTCGGATTTCTGGATTGCCCAGCTGGACATTCGCAAGTGAACGATCCTACACTGTTCACACACTTGCCTCCAGCGCAAAGATGTGGAATTGCTTCGCATTCATTGATATCTTAAAGGAATATTTTTTAAATTTAGATATAAAATCGACTCGTTTTACTTTGCGGACTAACCAATGCACTCATCAGTCTTCTGGTTCTTCAAAAATCCAGTATCGCATTCCAGTTTAGAAGGACAGTGCTCGCAAGGATGTCCCCAAGCTTTTCCCACAGTGGCGCAGCATAAGGTTTTTGTGCAGACAACACCTTCCAGTTGGTTGACGCAGAGGGGACCTCTAATGCCGGTATAACAAGGTCCAGTTCTGTAATCTAAGGACAAGAAATCATTTTGTAGTTCTCTTATTCAGTTCAGAGATTATACGATCGTAGGATTTGACCCTGCAACTTACACACCTACATCACAATGATTTCCAGCGAAGCCATAAATACAAGCGCACCTATTCGGGCCTATGCATCTCCCTCCATTCTTGCACGGTTCTTCGCAGATTGCTGTGAATATAGTTTATGAGATATTGAAGTTTTTTACGTGTGAAAACATACGTTCTGTGCAAAATTCTCCATTGTAGCCTTCCACGCAGCTGCATTGACCATTCACACAGGTTCCTCCGTTCATACAAATTGCTCTGCAAGGTTTTCCATCTTCTGGATAAGACAAAAATCGGTTAAAATCAAACTTATGTTGAGTAGTACTTTTCGCATAATTTATACCTGAGAAGCTCTGTCTGTAGCTTTTGCAGCTAGATGCTTTTTGACCTCCCTCACAAAGGCAGACATTGGGAGTTATACATTGTCCAGGAGTGCAGGCTCTGCTACATATCGCTAGAATAGTATTAAGTTCAGATTTCTGTATAGACATAATATGAGAATATCACTTACGAATGATACATAATCCCAATGATGCATGCCGCTGCCATCCAGGACAACAATTAAAGGCCTTTGCTCTAGTTCGACAAACGTTGGGTCTGGAAAGAAGACACAGATGAATGTAGCGATGAACCACTGTATTATCCAGAAATGAGTATAGGACAATTCATTACCGACTTTTGCACATATTCCAAAATTGTTTTGAATAATTAAAGTTTTAGACCACAAAGAACAACATTTTTCACAAAGAGTTCTTCCACCGTTACATGTAAAATACGGTTAAAGAGGCCGTTTATCAAGTCGTAAAAAAGCTTTTACACTTTCATTCATAACAGTTATTAATTCCTCGATAACACTTTATTACTTTTCAATGTGAATATGGTTAAATTTGATACACTTAATTAATATGGATTTATTTAGTGACCGCTGCAATGCGGTTGTTACGGTTGGAATTTTATCTAATGAAGATCACAGCACTATTATAAACCCTTCTTTCCCTTTGATCCCTTTGATTGAGTTACATCAATATTGTTGAGTTTAAAAATAAATACTATTTGGAATTCATTCTTACAATTTATCTACTTAGGAATGCCCTGTTAGTAGTCGAAAATACCATACAGTGTGTTTATTTGAAAACTTATCACCTCAAATATCGTAAAAACGGAAATACACATTAAAGTATTGAATAAAGTGTTCTTCCAGGATGTATTTTCATGACATTTCTTAATTTTTGAAATCAAATTATTGAATCGCAAATATTTTTGAGTAAAAAAGTCCTCTTATTTCACTTCGTTAGGATACATCGTTTTCCAGAACAATTAGTTTTTATTAACCGATGCATGATAACATATAAGATAAGAATGTAGATGTAAAATTTGCAAGAAAATTTGACTTTCAAACGATGTTCTAGCTTGAGCATAAAATGCACGTTTTATGCCCAATCTATGACGATTTTTCCTAATCCATTACTACAATTTTGAACTTGAGCTCCATCTTTCAAGTTTGCCTAACACAGCACAATTAATTAATACGTCATTGAGCCCATTACTTAACGCGTAGGTTTTCTTACTATTAGGTATATAATACATAGGTTTCCTCTTGCAAAATTATGTCATCTCTCTAGGTCGTAAGGCTGCAGTCAGATATAGCATTGTTACGTTAAGATAAGAAAATTGATGGAATTAATTATTCGACTTCCTCATTACAAATTGAAATTGTTGACATTTTAATGTAGGCGCAATTACATGCGTATAATTATTTAAATGAGAGCAAAGTAGTTCGATTCTCTTAACGAGAAGCAATGTAGGTAAGGCAGGTATGTCACGAAAAGATTGTTTTATAGAACAGTTCCACAGTTCCTAATGTAAAATTAGAGCAAAACCTTCCAAATACGAAAGGTATGGAAAGATAAATATTCTCAAACAACAAGAAGCAGAAGTAAAAAAGTCAGCTTTGCCACTGTGAAGAGCGTTGACTTTCCCATTGAGCACTTAGAAATCACTTATAATGTTAATTAGTGCTTTGCCGCAATTAATACCCAACACGAAGCACAGAGTCCAAGTTATGTTTATGTAACAGTTCGGACATTATTGACAGGGACTTCCTTTTTTATACTGACCCCAATAGATGTTGATTACCGGAAATAGCTTAATAAACTTCTCCACAAATCTAATTTTTCATGCGACCCAGTTCTCCGACACAGGACAAAAATTGTGAAATTATAGTAGTTCGCATATCAAAATCACGTATTACGTTCCGGAGTATTAGGGGTAGCGTGTTAGGGGACGAATAAATTAAAAACCAAATTGGCAATAAAATTTACTATTACAATGCGATAAAGCTCAAATATCAACACTGATACCAGTGTCGGCAAACCAACTCATATTCATGTAAGTTTAATAGGTTCCCAACACCTGTTGTGGATCGGGCGTGTTCATTAAACTCTTGAGATTTCATTTCTGCATGAACAATGAAATTATTGTGGACCTATAAAAAAAAATGCGCGATTTAATTAAGCAAGGAAATAGCTTTTGAGCAAGTCATTAAATGTTACAAGTACCACATGCATCTGAAGGGTTTAATTTGTATACGTGCAGACCTGTGAAGGACAAACGTTTTAATCCTAGTCACGTAATGAATCAAGAAAAATCTTAAGTCAGCTTGTTAGCATACGCCCTGAAGGGGGTCAAAAGTCTTACCAAATTAATCCAATAAGATTAAAGAAGATGATAAGGGACCGCAGTAAATCACGTTTAAGCATACAATCGAAAAGATACCTCCATCGACCTGGGGCCAACTAAGAAGAATGTAATTTGTAAAATCAATAGCTGTATATCAAATCAAGATGAACCTCCTTTCAGATGTCGTTAAGACCCATATTGCTTAAGAAAGTAAACAAAAAATCAAATTATCATTAATCAGCTCATGTTGCTGTTAAGGCTGAAGATGGAATATGGTAAGAACACAATTACACAGAACAATTGGAAGTGAAGGAAAAATTCCAAGATTCCAAATTCCAAAGAAAAGACTAATACTTGTGAGAAGAACGGCAAGACCAGGGAGACTTCAGCGAGAAGGAAAGAAATAATTTTTCAAGTAAGTCCTGACCCGTCTTTGGTGAATTCATTATGATTCAGGTTAAGATTAAAGTTCAAAAACTGTTACTAAGATTGAAATCTTTCCTTAAGGCTTAATTCATTTTTCTAAATTATTAAATTCCTCTACATCTCCATAAGTAAATAATATTTGCAAATATACATGTTTTTGAGATATGTGTGTATTATTTGAGTTCATTTTGTGCGAATGCTAGAAATTCTAATTGAGATGTGTTTAGAAAATTCTAAATCTTCAAAATCTTGAAAGATTCTAGTGAGAATTTTGAGGGTATAATTCAGACTGCTTTAGGATACAACAATAGGAACAAACCCTACAAATATTATTTCTAATCTTAACCTTAGCCTTGTTGTTACCGTTAGTACATCTTAAGAACCTCAGCAGACTACAGACTTTTGGTCGGTGGACAATTTAGTCGGCTGCTTAATTGACTTAAAGACGTACATGTATAACTACAATCACCTATTTCAATAAATGCAATCACATGATGATGCACGTCGGTGCGAGCAAACTATCTGCCGATTGTTTGATTTGTAGTCGAATAACAAAGCTTGACTTGTGCTTGTGACTTAAAATTATCATGTAAAAAAGAACCTTTTTTTAACAGCAACACTTGATTGTATTTCAACCTTTCATTCACTGATCATTTCCCCATATGTTACTGAAAACTGTTCATGTCTCCTGATGACGCAGATTGAACAAACTCAATATCGGAGAGAGAATCAAGCGTTATTCAGCTTTGAAGGATGAAGAAAAATCATTGTCAGAAATCATTTGTAATATTCTGCAACCTTTTTAAGCAGAATATTTTAAGTAACTCAAAACCTGTATTTTCAAAAAACTTGTGGTTCCATAAGTTGAAAGAATGCTGGTTTGAAGGATAAAAAATCAATTGGGGTAGTGATAAAATTTCCACTTTTTTACAAATTCCAATTTGTCGAAGAAGTGTTTTGTAGTTTTCCAAAAAATGCTTTTTGTGTAATAAACACTGAATTATATGATTCAGAGATACTTTTAGTATACACACACACACACACACGCACATACAATATAATCCTCGAGCTCCCATTAACTGGTATAAGGCACATCGAGTTAAAAACTACGAAAAAGATTTCTTGCATAATTTTAACTGCTCCTGATGGCCATATAATTGCTCTAGTGACCCAATTCTGTCACATAAAAAGCAACAAATTATGTCATATAAAGATGACATAATTCTCAACATACATTTGCAATTTTTATTGAGGTGGGAGTTGATAAGTAGGCCTGCTCTAACAGATTATAACTATACATTTCCACCTAATGGAATAATAATGCTAACTAACCATGAACTATCGCGTTAAACAATAATTTTAGGTACCTCATTCATGTTAAGAAAAACTGGGCTCTCTCGAAAAGTAATAAGCTCAATGAAATATGAGCCTTCACTGGGTTTGTCAATGCCGCTTTATGCATGGGTACCCAGTAATTCGGACGCATGGTACGCAGTGATGGGCTTGTTACGACCAAGCCCCCTGCTGAGTTTTCGAGTAGGATAAAGTACATGTTCACGCGATTCTTTAAGATTAAAATCATCAATTATTATTAAAAATTATATTGGATCCGCACTTCTTTTTAATTAAGAGTGTCCGTAAGTCATATTTTGAAAATAACCCAATTTCTTAGAGCATTTTAAAGGAAAAGAACACGTGGGCTATAGCATTTCGTGTTTGCCGATTCTAAGGACCGTTTTCAATTTTTTGAAGTTAATTTTGTGAAGGTCACGCATCGTTTCGAAATGCTCATATTACGACACAATTTCCTGTACTCTCACAATGAATAAACTACAACAATACACATAAATCGGTGACCAATATATGGCTTATCTTGTTTCCAAAATCCCACGCATCAAAACGCATATTTTTGTAGCAGGAACCATTGAAAGATAACAGTGCGAATCCCACGTTCAAGGTTAAATCGTGCTTTGTTCTTAATTGTATTTAATTGGGTTAGCAGCCATTTAGGTGCTATCCAAATGCAAAAATTCCCGCACCAAATACCATCATGGGCGCCCACTTAATGTTTCTATAGTAATACGTATTTGTGGAAACACATAGTTATGATAATAGTCCTGATAGACATCATCCAGTCCAATTCGACAGCTTTAATGTCATAATTTCGCTATTTAAGGAAGTGCAAAATAGATCTGGTGGGTGTGCTTTAAGTCCTAAACATGGCTGAGGGGCAATTTTGTTCGTTTACGATTTTATTGGGTAAAGGTCGCCGTTGTTAACTGGCAACAGAAACCGACAGATTCCAATCTGTTTTGATATGGAACAAGAAGGTTCTTAAAAAGAAGCTTAATGGACATATGTTTGCAAAAGCCGACAAATGGCATGATGTTAATCGATATGCTCCATGGGAGAACCTTTGCCTAGGCTGAACTAACCTACTACTTCAAATCGGAGAATTTATCTGCTCTAACTAAAATGAAAACCTTCCTGCTGCCAAGTAATAGCAGAAAGGTTTCCATTTTGATACCTAAGCTTGCAAATTATCTGTTTTCGAAATAATGAAGCAACACTTTCAAACAAGATTTTGAATTTTTCCTTTGAACTTCAATTTTGCCTTAATACTCCGGGTTTGCTCTGTCATTCGAAAAAGGAAAATTCCCAAGCTTCAACATTTTTCTAACTTCAACATTTTTTCCTTATAATTTTCTCCTCAAGTTGAAGCTTCAGAACTGAAACAAAGTCTTTAACCATCGGTAAAAAGTCATCAGAAAATCAATAAGAACTATATGCATACATATGTAAAATAAGCTGAGGACCTCCTGAAGGCCTCTTGACATGGAAGGTAAATATGAGCATACAGTTTAATGAGAATCTTTGGCTATTGGAGATAAAGAAAGATCAGAAGTTTAACTATCTCTGCTTCAAATTTTTTTGTTGACATCATGTCTAGTATTTCTTATCGCGTTAACATAACTTGTGGCCACGATATGAGATTTTTTATAAAATCGCCAGATTTCATTGGAATATGTTTTAAAATGGTAATTAATAGCAAAGGACTAGTGTGATACAAAAAGTTGGAAAATGGGGAAATTTAACACCATAAGATTGTTAATTCCTGCTTTTAGTTTGTGAATGCTGTATTTAAGTACCTAGATTCTTTTTGTTAATTACAATACAAGGTGTCCACATACAATGCGCATTTTTTTTTTTCGATGGAAACAACAACATATCTCTTATCGTTTCCACGATCTCCATGTTGTTAATTTTTCTGTGCGATCCCCTGTAAACTACGACCAAGAAATTAAACTTTATTCAATGGTTTTTGGAGTGATTAATCGTGGTAGTCATTGGTTTGCACTTGGGTATGATTTTTTGAACATCTTAATACTTTAAAGAACATATACGTTATATCTAGTATATTATAATTGTGATTATTGCTAAAGTAATTGACGACACGTATTCACAAAGGCATCCTCTGCCAAAAATCTCATGGTACAGATAACCTCCAACCTCAGATCTATCAAAATATAGGGCAGAGAATAAAAACCCGTATTAATAGCACAATTATCACAATTTCAACATTGCTATTAAAAACTATTTGTGCCGTCCTTCAACTCGTTTTTGAATCCATCCATAGACTATAGTCAAAAATCGCCTTTTGCCTACTGCAACAAAAGTTATTTAAATACAGAAGAATTTTAATAACTTTCAAGAACTGATCCATCCAAAGAGAGAATTATCGGACAATATAAGTTAAACCGTTAGTCAAACGCCACGGGTCCGAATCAATGGTCATTGTAAAAATGAAGATGCATCACAATAGATTTCAAGCCTTTCATCCGCACTTTAGAGACCAAATGAAGCGTAATTAATTGATAAAGGTACCACAATTAATCATGATGCAGTAACTGTTAGTCGCCAACAAGAGAATTAAGAAGAATATAGCCGCAAAGACCGCTCAGAGAATAAATGGACTAATTCCGGCTTATTAGAGATTGTTGGTCAGAAGACGGTTCGAAGATCCTATGGTGGATTTCATTAATTAACGAATAAACAACCCATTAACATGCCAGTGAACGTGGATTATAATCAATAAAGGCAAAGCGGTAGCCAATGGTCGAGATGCGTTCTGAGATCTAATGGCTACGAACTGCACTATTATTATATATTGCAGAAATAGCTATGTATGCAATCAGTTAGGAAATGTAGTTTTGTGTGACGAGTGGGATTTTGGCAATATGACACGAGTTGCTGAAAACATTTCCGACGCAAGGTAATAAGTGATCACAATTTAAATTTAGCTCTTCCGAAGTTGATCTCACGCAATATGTGGGCTTATTATAAAAGACTTCATACATGACATGACAGGTTTGAGGACAGACTCTAGCCACCAATAACACTTAGAATGCTAAAAAAATTTCTGAAAAAATCACCTAAGAAATTAATAACAACTAGAACTGACTTTGATTAAGAGGATAAAACTTGAAAATATGCAACGCAAGACACTGAATATAAGGAAAAACTAATACAAAAGCGAAGAAACTTCGGGAAAAGCAACGAAAATTAAGAATTGGAAACAACATGAGCATGAATCTATACAGATCAAAATCGATGAAAATAGGAAAAAATTAGTGCTGTCGAAAAATCTGAAAAGCTGATAAAATAAGCGAGTAGAAACATGAAAAACTGATAGGTAACACGTCTAGAACAACAGCTAGAATGATTTTTGCTTCCTTCGTATCATTTATTGTACTTCAGGATAAAACAAAAAAATTTTAAAATGTACCGAAAGCTGTATTTAAATTTTTTATTAAGAAAAAATGCCACAAAAAGTTTTTGTTTAGCAAAAATAAACAAAAATTTAATCAAAGATTGGCAAAATCAAGATAAATTAGGGAGTCTAAAAACTATATATAGGCGCCAAAAATGTTGAGAAAAAATGCTAATAAAAAAATAACAAAACTACGAGAAGTAAAAAAATAAACCGGATCAAAAGAGCTTCATTAAATCCATTAGGGCCCCATTTACATTCAATGGCGGGGTACTTGGGGTTGTCTAAACAGTATTTAATCCACTTGAAAAGCCAAAGCTCATTGCGTGAATTAAGACAATGGAGTCTTTGAGCTCAAGAGAAAAATCAAGAGCTTTCATTGTCATGCAAATTTGGCGTAAATTGATACTGTAAAAATATCGTTGATTTGATTACTACGATATAGCTTGTCTGTTGCTTCAACAAAGTGTTGAAGCCCCATGAAGGGATTTTCTTAAGCCTCAACAATTAATAATGATTAGGCGGTATTGTTCCTAGACTAAAATACCATTAGGCAGGCAACTTACCCTCCGGGTACGATTCCGTTCGAAGGTGAGTGATGTTCCTGCTCGTCTCGAAAATTTCTACTGTATCTGTTGTTATTGGGCTCAGCCGCACTTAAACTAATTAGATAAATTAGGATCAAACACGCAGTCCTTACTCTATGCCGTCCGTTACGGGGCATCTTTTTTCTGATCTGGAAAAGAACAAATATGGTTAGTGATCATTAGAAAAGTCAGCCATAACTTACGAAGATCATTTTCATGAGGGAATATTTTCAAAAATTAATAAGCTTAGATAACAATATTACACGCCAATATTAGCTGTATTTGCTCTAATTATGAAAAAATATACACTCAACTAGAAAAGCATATATCATAAGAGAATTTTTTTTCCATTTCGAGTAAAACATTCTACGCCACTGTGACTTTGTTCTGTATCAGAAATGTCCTATCTTTATATGGAAAAAATTATGAACGAATGAGAAGAATGAATAAATGAGAGGTAGAAATGGCGTGGTGAATTCTGATTCAATAGTACTACAAGAAAAATATGCATTTCAAAAGAGAGTTTTTCAAATTTTCTTACTAGAAAGAAACATATTCCGAATCACTGCTGTACTGATTGAAAGCTTGAAAGCAATTTTATACTTTCATTATGTGAAAAAATTATCAACTTGATTTGATTAAAAAAACAGTAGCGTACTGTTCCCCGACTCAGAGCAGCTACAGGAAGTAGTTTCATAAGAAAGTTTAAAAAAAGCCACATCTTTGAGATTTTGCTTAATACTTAAGCTATTCATTATTTATGTAAAAAAATATCTAATTATTATTTTGACGATAAACACTGGCGTACTGGCCTCACACTCAACCACAATTAATACGAGAAAATTTTAAAAAATCTCTTATAATAAACCATAAAATATATAATATTAATATAAAATAATAACTCTTAAAACAAATAAATTAATTAAGGAGATTTTTATCGTTTTAATCAAGAACGGCTCGTCTAACGAGAAAAGCGTAAGAGACTTTTTTTATGCAGAAATGCCCAGCCTAATTAGAAAAAACATTCTCGTGAAAAAATATTAATGGCGTACCACTTTTCTCGTAAATAATATCGGAAGATATGTATGCAGGGATGTCACTGGTGGAACAATAGAATTACTTTTCTCATTAAATTGGGGGGTTTTAGGTCCTATTAACAAAAACCAAAATTGAAAGCAATGTCTAAAGTACTTTCTGAGAAATTGAAAAATTACGATTTGAAAAGAAAAATTTCAACACCCTGTAGTTAAAATTTGAGACATTGTCCATGTGAAATTTTCTTCATAAAATGACCTGAAGAATCCCACCCTAAAATATTAGCACGACATTAAGAAACACCCTGTATAACCGTACAGACACAATGCGTAATTACGCTTTATAATACGTAAGTTTTTATTCAACTAGTTTCAATTTAATGCTCTTCACCGACATTACAGCACCACTCTCAAGTAAGACTGTCCTACCATCCTTATTGTGATTCTGTCACTGATGTTGACCCGGCAAATATCGCTTCCTGGTGTCCCATTACTGTGCATAACATTCTGATGAGGACCCTCCATCATATACTCTACCTACTACCTTTAATCACTCACAATTACATTCTTTGGACGAGACCATGGATGAAAACACCATCCTGTAGGTCAGTATCAATGACTGTTAATAGAGAGCATTCCCCTATACAGTTGCCTTTCTTGACCTTAAAGAGGCATTCGATACCGTCCCTCTCTTTTCCACTTAGCGGACACCACAGAGGTTTAATGTGGACAAGCAGCTGTAACAGTTCTTGATGAGTCACCTCGCTGGATGCTACATAACGTCCGCACCAAAGTTCCCAGAATAACCAGAGGAATTTAATTGAAAGGCGGCCCTATCATTAATAGCCACACCTTCACGGGTTAATTGCTATCCTTTACCCCTTTCTTTTGGAAGATACAGATTCGCGAATGGTTCTTCGAAGCCAGAGGCGTTGAACATCAAGTGTACCTGTCTGTAATGAAACTCTTGTCCTTCCTGAAGACCCTCCATTAAGCATCCTGGGTGCAGATATCCATCAGAGCCCCTCCTCCCTAACTTAGGGAGAACGAATGAAATATGTTGGTACCTGCTATGGATTTATGGAATCTGACTAAACACTGTGCTGCCTCCTCACTCAGCTTCCAAAGATCAGGCGTCATGATCAGCCTATTGGTGACTGCCCAAGTCGTATACCAACAGGATCGGTGCTATGTTGTGTTATGAAACTAATGTTTATTTTCGACATTTTCACTCAAAAAAATTGCCGTGTTCCATTTAAAAAAATGTTGTAAGGGTCAGTTTCCGGTTCAACCGGAAGTCATATCAGGTTGGAAATATTTTTGCAAAATCAGGTTTTTTCACAAAAAAAATACATTAAACTTGTAATTTTCCATATACGGATTGTGTCAGTTCCCAAAGATGCACCCTGTATACCCACTACTGGCGAACATTCTTTAAAATGCAAAATTCTACCCGTTGTCAGCATCTTTGTCCCTGATAGCGCAAATCCTCGGTTCACTTAAACCGGCTTAATCTGTAATCTAAGTAGATTAGCAGATCATCCTATTTAAGAGCCCATGAGCCATTATCAGCTTGTTTATTCCCAAACTAGGTGAAGCTTTTAAAAACGTTAATCTCGTGATAGTCAAAAAATATACATCCTATAGTAATTCACACGACCCAGTTTTTTAAAACCTTTGTTAGATAAAGCGAGATAAGCCGATTTTCTGGCTTTGCGGCCTATATTTGAATTTTTTAACGTGACCTGCATCACTACTGAGGAATTAACTACACGTAGATACGTGCTTCAGTTTGCTTCGAATTCCCTCGAAGTCCCAGTATTTTACGTGATTTCTGAGACACAATATTTGCCTCCTTGGCTCTCGCTTAAGACGTGAAAAAATTCGCTTGCTGCATATTTAAATGGTGTGAGCAAGACTAATCGAATTTGAGAATCTTTGAATTGAGCATTCTCAGGCGAACTGGGCGTGAGGAGACTATTAAAATCGGAAGAACCGACAGGATGAGTAGATGAAATAAGGAATCATGACCATCTTTTTATCCTGGGAAGAAGTAAGAAAGAGCTTCTCTAGGTACCCAAGAACAAAGTGTTAATTACACATCCGATTAAGGCAAAAATCCATTATGCTAAAACACAGCGCCTTCAATGATCAGTTACATAAGACGCTATTTGAATAATGACCCATATTTATTATTTCTATTCACGTCTCAAGTTACATTGTAATACTATAAGGATACTAATTATCACTCCCTGAGAAATATCTCTGCCACCGAAGACAGAAAAAAATGAGGTGTATGTTTACACGCCTTTAAAGTTATGTCAGTCAGTGTCCATTATCATTAAGGATGTAAAGATACATTATCGGATTGCTTTATGCGAGATTTATACTAGAAGAGTACCAGTACCATCCGTTAGAATTATTATTAACTATGTGCGGCCAATTCGATTCCGCTTCATATGATTTATTTAACAGATACAAAAGTAAATTAATATTGACTTAAATGTTGATGGAAAGATTAATGTCTAGTGCCATATTTATTAACTCTGGTAGTTATTCAATTAACAGCACTTAACAGGAAGAGCTGAATGTGACAAAAGTTGCTATAAATTCAGTTTATACACATAATATGCAGGGCAAATCAATTTAGGTCTCGTTAGATTGCTCTGTGCGGGATAGTATTTGTCTTGTGTAGGAGATACGGAAATTGTACATTTACATCCTTGAGGGTATCACACAATTTTGTGGAGAATTCGTTATTTAATTAAGCTTTATTTTCTCGCATAATTATTCAGGACCTTCCTAGCTTCCTTGTAATAAAATGGTACTTTCATTGATCTGAAATGTGGAACCTTTGTATTTTTAAGGAATATTTCAAAAATTTTTAAGTACTGTTTTGACTTTAGTTACCAGGTACCAGGTTTAGGTAACCAGGTGACTAGTGAGATACCGAAGGCTTAGACCAAACTTTCGTGTAATTGTTTTAATCAATTCTTTTATGAAGATATAGATACATAAAGGTACTCTCCTACCTATACTACTCTAAAAAAAACCAAAATTGTTATGTTAAGTAAAAAAGTCGTTAAAATTTTCTTCACATCTAGAGATTTCTTTGCTCATTTCAGAAATTAGGAATTCATGATTTTTAAACTTGAAAAACAAGAGATGGGTATTTAAAGGAAATTTGCCATATCCTTAGATAGTTAATTTGTAAGAAACCACTTTTCAATGGTTGTTTTCCAAGTTTTCTTCAGATCTAAAGATTCTTGTCCAGGAAAGCTTCCGAAGAAATAAAAAATGGATGCAGTAATGAGTTGTCTCATGAGAGTTGATAATAAATTTCCAATATCCTTAGATGCCTTCTTTAATAGTACCATATTTTAGCAGAGAAAGTGACGAATTATCAAGTCCCAAGTTTAAAAAGTAACCTGAATTTTGCTTGCACTCTCCCTCTTCATTTCAGTTTTTTCCTTTCCATCACAAACCCTTCTTTCTGTGTGCAGTTTTCTTTTGACTTCCCTATTTTCGCTTTTTTTATTAAATTTTTTTATCCCTCTATTTTTCATTCTTTTACCGACTTTGTAATAGATGCATATCAAATATTTTTGTTTCTGCTATTTTCTCTTGCCTCCTTCTTTCTTACTACTCAACTTTACTCTCTATTTTCCTTTATTTACTATATACTCTCATTTTTTTCAATAACTAAAGTTTTAATTTTATCGATTTCGTGTTTTCTTTCTGACTGTCTGTAAACAACTCTGCATATATCCTTAAGTATTTGTTCTCCTAAATGTTAAAATCAAAATTGTTTTCACAATAATTTTCATGATTGTTTTTTTCTTTTTTCTTTCGCCCCAGCCAAGAGATTTCAGTCAATTATTTCCAGAGCAAAAAATTATCATATATACATAAATAATCATTCATAAAATGCAAAGAAAAGCACAGAAAAAAATACATTTAGAAACATTCCAACTGAATGATGGAAGGGAAAAGCAGACGGAATTGTTTTGTAAGGCAAAGAGGGTTCAGAATTATCGTCGTGACAATTCTTTCCATTTCGCCTGAATTTGTTGCGGTCTTTTAGATATTTTTGTCATGTGTGTGCGTTCGTATAGTAATTGGTTAAATAGATTGGTGTAACGAGTTGTCGGGGTGCTTTATCCTTGTAATCATTCTTAATGCAATCTATTGTTGTTTTTATGCAGAATTTAGTTTTTCCCGTTGTATTCACCCTTAATATGTATTCGTTATACAACAATGTGTTGCAGATAAATTTGTATATTTTTGTTGCAGTTTTTGTAGTAATCCCCCCTTTATATTTATACGTCAGCGATCCAAAATGTTTTGTCCGTTTAGTAATTTTTATTTCCGGACTTCGAACCTGTTTAGTGAATTGCAGTTTTTGTCGATTGTTACTCCCAATTATTCAATGTCGTTTTTAGGTTTAGTTTTGTGATTATCGGGGATTCTATTTGACAACAGAAGTTAGTTTTTGGGGACATTTCGTCTTAGCCTCTATTTATACAACCATGCAATTGTAAATAATCATTTAATATACCATTATTGTAAAATTTACGACCTACTAAATAAGTTAGTATATGACGTGATAATAAATAGAAATTTTTTAGCAATAGAATGAGAGTTCCTCACTTTTTATATTATCATTGTAATAACTCAATATTTTAAATAATTTACCTGTGATATGATATCCCAATGGAGACGTAAAGAGTTCAGTATATTTTATTTATTTAGCATATCATAATTGTCGTGCAAAAACATATACCACTTATTGCACTGATTTGCATGCAGGGAATCGCTAGTTTTTGTAAGTTATACAGTGTTTTCAAAAATGTGGTCAATATCCTGGAAATGAAGTTCTTGTCAAAACATTGTACTTATGCTTATACATTGTTTTCCAAAAACTTACCCTTACGGAAATACAACTCTTCAAAATTTAATAACGAAAATTATACTTTCTAAGTAACTTGTTCTCCAGTTGGTAAAATTTAATGAATTTTAGGTCACTTGTATACCATGCCAAAATTAATAAGGCAAGGCTTAATACTTCTTTCTACATTTTCATGGAGGCGGAGGGAAGGCTACTCTCAATTTTTTATCTCTAAATTTCCGGCACGCTAAAGAAAAAAAGGTACTTTTAATTGACACACGTAAACCGAACCGTTTTCCAAAAAAACACCATTTTGTTACTCTATCGCCTAGATATCAAAATAAACATTTTTGTGTTAAAATCGTTAAAAATAAATTTATTAAATTTCATCAACTGGAAGAAAAGTTATTTAGAAAATACGATTTTCGCTATTTAATTTTAAAAAAGCTGTAATTCGGGAAGGGTAAATTTTTGGAAAACCACTTATAAGCACAAATACAATTTTTTGACAAGAATTTTTCCTTTACAGAATATTGCCCACATTTTTGGGAATAACCTATATAGGTAAATCAATTTGTTATACAATTATTGTCCTTAAGTCAAAAATGCTGGAGTTTGATGTTGTAGCTTTTTTAAGTAGATTTAAATTTTTTTACCTAATTTAATTTTTTTTAAATCAGAACACCACTTTAACGTCTAAAAATAAGTAATTTGAGACAAGTATATTATTCTTACATGGCCATCATTTAGATGATAACTAGAATATTTAAAATTTGTTACGAATAATTTTAACTTTTGATGAAAAAAATATATTTAAAAAAAAAATCATCTTTGGTGTTTCATTGGCGTACAAAACAATGCACGCACTGTACGAAGGCCCCTGAGAGTTCTAAATGAATTTTTTCGGAAGACAATTTAATTTTGAAGATTTTGAAGTTTCTTCTGGTAATTGCAGTACTTACCAAGGAAAAAGCACAAAAGGAAAGCCCCAATGCCGCGCGTCCGAAATGCACGCGCAAAACGTTATCTCACTTCAGCACAGCATGTTGGTCTTCCGCTAAGGATAACGTCGAAATAACGCGTGGGTGACGTAAGGCTAAGACAGAATTCACACGCGTCTGAAAACAGTGCGATCTACTCGACAGAGCGACTGCGTTTGGACTGTGGACCACACCAAACCAACTTCAGAAACAAAACGGCTGATCTGATATCTCCATCCCGGACTTGTAATTCTAGAGCGCATGTTTGGCCATCTCTGGTCTTCATTAGTCGATTAGTTTACATCCTAATTAGTGATTTGTCTTAAGAGCGGTGGGCCGGAGGCGTCGGTGCCCTGAAGTGTTATTAACTCAATCGCTTCTGTCTGTTATAGATGATACTGTTACTTTCATGACGATTGTGGCTTTAATGTGAGGGGAATATCATCTACAAAAACTACTAGAAACCACTAGGACACTTATATTTCTCCTTAAATCACGGATTCTGGTTCTCAAAACTGTCATCAAGATACACAGAATTCTCCAAAGGATCAGTTTCTAAAATGCAGACACTTCGATTTTCAAAAATGCTTCTACAAAATCGATATTTCTTCATCGATTATGGATTATAATTTCAAAAAATTTACGAAGAAAAAATCTGTTAAGAATCTGTGAAAATTCTCCCCAAAACGCTCACACGGTTCGAAATAACTCCATCGTTAAAAAAACTCTAAGATATGTCCATTTCTCCAAGTCCCAATCCCAATAGATGTTTTCAGCATGAAATGTCCTTCAGAAATCAAAATACATATGAAATTGTCTACAAACCTGAAAATTGTAGCCCAAGACACTCAAAACCTTCAACTCTCTGTTCTGTAAGAAACTAGTACGTTCCTGTAAAAACTCACAAAACTCTAGGTAATGCGATTCTCAAAAAACCTCTAATGTATTTATATTCATCCAAGTTCCAGTCCTTATACATAAACATTTTTCTGCAATCCATGTTCAATCAAGATGGTCGAATTTTTCCAAATTACCTTTGCAGAAAATTACAAATATTTTTGATGACTACAAATTCCTCTGCCAACAATGAAATTTCTTGAAGAAAATCTCTAAGCATATCTCTGAAACCTTTTAAATCTTTCAAATTTCTACAGAGAGAAATCAGCAATTCTAAAAACATGCAATTGATGAAAATGTACAAATTTCTATAAGGAATTTGTGATATGTCACATTATAAAATCTCAAGATTCCTTATTTAAGTAGAGGGGACAATTACTATAATTTTTTAGTTTTATTTGATTTCAATCAAATTTATCGCAGTTTTCCGGAAATATTCCTCCGGACCATTCCTTCCTAGTTTTCGAAATATGTATGTTATAACGTATATACAATCGATGTATTCAGAGTCAAAATTTTCCATTTTGACGCTATTTTAATTAAAATTCCTGTTATTAATTTCAGACTTTATATATTTAATCAATGTTTTCACATCTTTTCAAATCGTTTCCTATCTTCCTTTCTCGCTCTTTTGTGTTCTATGTGGTTTTCCTAAAAATTGTTTTTCAGTTCGTCTTCTTTTTTTTCCTTTTTTATGTCCTCTATTTTCCAAGTTCATTTAAGGTGTTTTTAACAGTTTTACTGTATTTATTATATCATTTTCTGTTGACTCCTCTCTTTTTCATTAGATTTTACTTTAAATTTTCCTCTAATGTCAGCTTCAACTTTTTATTGAGTTTTTATATCACTTTTTTTAACAAGTTAAATTTTTCTTTATCGATTTCGTCTGCCTCAAAAAACTCTATCTCTACCTTTCTTATTTATTTTCTTACCTAGATATTTTTAACGTGTAATAAATAAATTCTCCTTAAATAATCCTTATAATTTTTTGAAAGGTCGTAATGGTTAAGTAGGTCGTGAGAAAACAACTTTTTAGGTTATTTTCTACGTTTCCTGTGTCTGCCTGTAAACGACCAACCTTTGAATTAGTATATCGAATTTAAAGAAATTTTACTATTTCGCATCCTATTCGAATAGTTATGTTTTTTAGAGGATTTTTGAAGGATTTTCAAAATGTTTCTTAATCATTTTTTTTCAGTTTTGCCAAAAAATTGCTCTTTTTGTTTTGTTTGCAATACATGCAAAGAAAATACTTTTAGGATTCTCCAAAAATTACCATTTTCAGAATTATTACAAGAAATATCCTATATTTTGTTAATGATATATTATAAATCTAGGTTACTCAGTCATTATAAGTTTCTATTTCCTCGACATATTCATAATTTTTTCCAATACCATCCTCATCTTTCTGAAAGAACATTGTTAATCCTTTACATAAAGTATCGATTTCTTTATTATTATAAAAATGGCATAAGATAGGATTGTTACTCAATTTACCATGTAGTTGATAAGCTGTGCTGTAATGTAACTTACAGGGTGAATAGATATTCTACCTCATGTTTACGATAAATATTTACATATTTGCCAAACCCATTACACGTGTGTAACACGTTAAACATAGTTTTATAATTTACGATATGCCATAAAAGGCACACTCATACATGCCTGCAAATTTCTTGATTGCTTTTTTGAATGAAATGTTTACTTTATTTTCAATTAAATCGAAGTAATAGGTTCTTGAAGCAGTGTTATTAATAACCAGAATAACATATTAGATACTTTTCATGCAGTATTAAATTTTGTGGATATTCTTATGTATATTTTTAATTAGAATGATAGGAGATGTAAGCTCTATAAAATGAGAATTTACCTAGGAACAAATTTTGTTTGTACTTACGTATATCTAAAAAATGTTAAATTAGGTCAAGTTACATAAGAACGAATCACCTACTCGTAGACTTATAGGTATAAAGCATAATTTATAGACCATTTGCTGTCCTAAATCCAGAAAATTTTTGAGAATCTAAATAAGATTTTTAGGTCAATATTTTTAATATTAAATTGATGTACTTTTTCACTTTCTTTACATTTACCCAGCATAATGTGTACCTACTTTATACGTATACATGCCTGATGAAATCAATAAATAGAAACACATTACCCTGGACTTCCTAACATTTTTTGTTACTCCCTACGAAATTTTCCATGGTCCATTACCCTATTTAACGTGTTTGATAAGTCAAAAATATAATTCAAATTGAACGAGGTAGACGATTTCTTGTACCCTATAAACGATATGGGAAAAAAAATTAAAGGCCATTTTTTTAACATTAATTGACTTTTAAAATATTTAAATTTGGCTTTTGGCGTATACATATAATTATTTATGGAAATAATAATTTCCAATAAACATCATTCATGTGGGCATAGATTTATTTTAAAATGTTTTGCATCTTTAACAACGAATATTATTTTTTTTCGTTTCAAATTTCGTTATAGGAACGCCCTACTAATAAGTAGTTAAGTGCATATAGTGCCTTCATTTTACAAAGATCCACTCTTAAAAAACAGCAATTTTAGGGTATTTTCCGATTAAAAATGAAAAATTGTTGAAACACGTAAAATTAGATAGGAAGATGGAAATATTTTGAGCATATTTTTTAATTACCATGATTAACCCTACGCAGGGGTGATATCAACCCTAAAATTTTAAATGGAATGAGGCATCAGGTGGTACCTCTTTTTAAAAGCCTTTAAAGCCTCTTTTCAAAACACTTTAATTTTTTTAATTTAGTCAAAAATTTTGTAAAATAACGCAACTTAAACTGAAATTTTGTTTAGGGGAAGGGGATAGTTGATTATGTCTCTTTTAACTTTACCTGATCACTATTAAGCTCCATAGGTAGCAGTTCTATAATTCCACCCTATCAATTGAGGGAGTAATGTTAGAAACATGTGTCCCCAAAAACACCCAGATTGGAAACTTTGGAGTAGGAGGTTGTTGTTGAGATTTTCAAAGCAATTCGAAGGTCAGCATTTAGCTTATCCCAGTCACATCCATTATTGAATAATAAATTTGTAGAAGTTTTCTGGATTTTGCCCTAACTCTTGTATGCTATATTAAACAGTTACTATTCTGTATGGTATTTGCCTCTTCAAAGTCATCGTCTCCAATTGCGAGGGTGGCTATCTGTTTCATGGAGTACACTCCCTCCCAAGTAGAATTGGACTTTGAGGAAGTAGCCAGCTGTGGTGGTTGGTGTGGGATGGGACTTAGGACTTCAAGTGTCGACATGAACTCAGAATTGTCACAATGTCTGACCATTAGAACACAGCATCATTCTAATGGAGCTTGTAAGAATTCATATGTTCATAATACATAGGTATGCATTCGGTTTTATGGGCACTTACAGGCACCAATAAATTTAACAAGAGTTTTATTTCAAACTCACGTTACTAATTAATTTCGTCATGTAATTATTAGCAATAAACTCAGTTTAGAGGTAATTTCGCTTTTTTGTACAAAATGTCTTCGTCGTAAAATCAATAATAAAGAATATATGCCTATCCACACTTTCATCTAATTACATACTGTAATTAACATTATGTATGGATGTATGTACATTGTGTTCATTTAAAAACTTACCATCCCAATAAGTTCAGAACGAAAAGAGATACTGAAATGCGGTTTGTGGGGATCTCAAAGGTTGTAACGGGGAACATTTTTGGCGGCAGCCAGCGTTAACATTACACACCCCCCTTCCTGCCCAGCCGCCACAACTTCAGAATCTTAAAGGACGCCATACCTTGATATGGACCTCATATTGAAGGGAATTCAATAAGCATTATTTTCGTGTTAATAATTCTAAAACTGATAAAGTGATTTTCAAGAAGTTTCTAAAATTATACCTCATACTGCTTTCGAAAATCTTGTAAAAAAAAGTTATAAAATTTGAAGTTAAGGAGTTTTTGATGTCTTTGTGTCAAATGCCATTTCGACAACCATTGCCAATTTGCCACGTTGCCAATTTATGGATTAAGGGAAATAATACACAACTTTAAAGTTTTAATATTTATTAATATTAATTAATTATGATTATTCCTATTCTAATTAAATTTAAATCATACACACACGACAAACTAATAAATATTAACATTTGCTATCAGTTGAGAATACGCTCATTAAGTAGGGAGTGATTGTATAATCTACCCTCTCCAACGCTGCCACATCTCGAACTGAACAGTTTAATATCCATGGATTGATTGAAACATTTCGGGATATTGAGATCCAATTGGCAGTGGCCAATGAGAATCAAGCTTTCCATTTGGAATTTACAAATCCAGTTAAATCTCGATCAAATAAATTCCCTCCATTTTTAACCCAATAGAAATAACCATCTCATTTTTGTCATCGTTTGGTTGGTGGTTGATTTGCCCGCCCGCTCTTGTTTTGTTTTTTCGTAAAGTTCTTATAAGATTCATAAAGTTTACTTGTAATTATAGTCATCACAGCTTAGAATTTAAATAACTTATTTTTTGATTTTCTAGAGATCACAGTGGTGTATTTTAGTTGTGTATATCAAGTGTTAACAAGTGTTTTAACTTCTGCATTCAAAAAGGTAAACTAGCAGTTAGTAATTTTGGGCGTTTAAAGCTATACCTAGACCAAAGGGTGACTCCTCTATAAAATCCCTGTACAGGGACATTCCTTTAATTGTTCTGGTCATATCACTACTTTCCTATATTTTTTCACCGATTCTTTTGCAAGAGGGGTGATAGACTCATATTTCCTAGACTCTGAACCAGCAGAAAGTAGTTCACTGCATGGTGAAAATGGAGATTTAGAGATACCACTGGAACAACCGATCAGGTATGGTGTGTTCCAAGAGATTCCTTATTGTACCATGGAAGGAGACAAATCAATCGCTACATTTGAGCAGGTAGCAAGTGAGAATTACCACTGTAGTTTTCACAGGGCACAGTCTGCTGTTGGTCTGTTCACTCTAAATGGGCATCTCTGAGGAGTCAGAGTGCTGGTTGTGAAGGAAATTTTGAGATGTAATAAAAGATTCATTGAATTACAACATCTTAGAAAATCTAAAGATATCCGAGGAAATTCCAGCATATTGGAGAATAGAGGCCATCTCAATAGGAAATCTATTTAATGCTTCTGAAAAATAATTGCCATTACTGTCTTTTGCTCTCACTTTTCACTCTATAAATCAATTTTGGAAAATTTTATTTTATTGTCCCAAGATTTTTTTGCTTATTTTGATTTCAAAACAAGGAAATCCATATTTTGAAATAGTGATAATTATCTTATTACTAACATTACATTTTAAAAACAATGAAAATTCTGTTGTAAATATTATATTTCCTTGTTTTGTTATACTCAGATATTTCCTACAAAATAGCAGCAGGGTTAGCTGATATATGTATATACAGTGATATGCAGGATGCTTCATAAACATAAGACACAACTTTAAGAGAATATTTCTTGGATCATAATAAGAAAAAAGTTCCTATAAATATATGTCTGGAATTAGATAATTTCTGACATGGGGGACGTTTTTAATCTTGATGTTTATGAAAGTGTTCAACAGTGAGTATTAAAAAAATCGAGGGGTAGAAAATTGGGTTCTCATTTCTTAAAACTTTAGAATATATAGGTGTCAATGTTCAATTTCAGTTGTTTTTTCTCATAGCTTATACAGGTTTTAATTATTATTATTATTTTTAATATTGAAAGTAATATTTTTTCTGAGATACATAACTCCTTATTTTTCCATATTAAACTTTTTTGTGGTACACCAATAACCATTTATTTATCAATATTTGAGTCCCCTGTTCAATTTAGGACTTTTTATCTCTTGCGTTTTTTCCATATATGTTATCATTTCCTACTTATTTACAAAAATGTATAGAAATTCCAATTACTTTCGTCCAAGAACTGCTAAATATGCTTGAGGTGTCAGAGTTTGGATTTTCAGATACATAGTAAATTAAGGTAAAAATAGAGTTGTTCTTCTAATTCCATTAGATAAAACCTTTTTTTACCATAATTTGTTGGGTATAACACATGAACATAGGTGCTTCTTAAGGGGAAATCATGAATTTCTGAATACTTTGGCAAATAACTGGAAACGAGGATAGATATGTGAAAAACGCAAGAGATAAAAAAGTTTCTAAATGAAATAAGGAATTTAAATATTGACAAATAGATGATTATTGGCAAATGAAAAACATTTAATATGGAAAAAGGAGGCCTGACTTAAGAAAAAAATATCACCCTGTAAATTTGTGCACATAAGGAAGAAATCCATGTATGCAAACTCCAATGACTTGTATATTTTCTGAATTTCAACTTAATATCTCAAAAACTGTAGGAGTTGTGAGGAAAAAGATAAAATTGAACTTTAACTTTCTATATAGAGTGTTAGGGAAATAACTTTCGTAAATTTAACCAATGATTAAGAATATTATGTAAAGTTTTTAAAATGTCTTTAAACTTGGGAAAATAAAATTTCTCGTCAGAAGTATACGCTTTACTCCCCAACCACAGTACTACTACTGCCGTGTGTACCTCTCATAAAGATGTTATTCGTTTTTCGAGTATGTGAGTTTTTACACGCTTTTGTAAAAATTAACATGAACGTAACATTCTTCAAACTATTAACGCCTTAATCTTAAATGAAATATCCATCAATATATATTAAACAATCTCCCCCCACAACCAACAACAATTTCCAACAATATTAATAATTATTTTTAACAAGCATTTCCTCGAAAAACCAAAAACATCTTTTGAAAATTGATGACGTCGCGTCGTGCTTATTTCATTTCGATACCTGCCTGAATAGCCGCAAAAACTAGACATGCATTCTTACAAGGGTTTTTTGAGCCTAATAAGTTTTACAATACGTAATTAACAAAATACACTAAATTTATAAAATTTAAACATGCGATTCTTATTTTATGATTTTGAAAAGCCATTTACCTTTAAATTGTCGTCATCTCTAACTTGCATAACATGTTACGTTACATATTTTTACACCACTCACATCACAACCAAAAACACAAATTTATTATTGTTTTTACTACACTGAATGTTTGAAATGTCTACCATTTAAGCCCATGCATGCTCTCTACCCGGATACTCCTTGTTGAGTCCGACTTCAACAAGTTTTAAAATTTATTCTTCAGCTTCAGGACCAACTTCTCACTGTTGACCTCGTGCTTGAAATGCATGAAGGAATTATGCTACCTGTATACAGAGGCCTTTGGGAAACTTGTACAAATGCTAGTCGAGCTGGAAGTTTTCTTTTTGGATAACGATTAACGTAAATTCACTCAGCTTCTTCGGAATTTTATAACGCCTCTCCATAAATCAAAAGCATGTTGTTATATTCGCGTAAAAATACATTAGCAACGCAAGCACACGTTAGCAAGTCGGAATACATTCAGGTACTAATAAAAGGTCAGGTTTTATCCGCTATCGGGTATTAAGAAATTGCAAAAAATAATCATAAGAAAAATAAATCCCTTTTTCTTGATAACATTCAGTGCGGCGTTGCCGCTTAAGTTTATCTGATATTAGTTACTACCACTAATTAAGTTTCAACATTTTATTGAAATGTTAAAACCTATCACAGCTTTTTGATTACCAATTTTGACATTTTTTTTAGAAAAAACTATTAGATTTTCGACCCTTGTTGTAAGGAACTTTTTTTGTTAAAAATCATATTCTTAATCATTGGTTAAATTTACGAAAGTTATTTCGCTAACGCCCTGTATATTAAAGCTGTGAGAAAAGGGAATCGAATTTGCCACACTTAGATTTCTTTATGGTCAAATTATCTGGGGTTCCCGGATTGACCTCCTTTGACGAGACACTTTTATGGATCTTGAGGTCTTATTGGCGATGGACTCTATCAACTTGCGACGATTGTTATTGTATTCTTCCTTATACCTACCATTTTTTTCACAGCGGAAATTTGGCCAACTACAGAAATCATCACTTAACAAGATGTTCTTCATCAGCACAGTTTTGTTTCCCCAACAAGCTGTGCTAGTGAATACTGCCTGGATAGCTGCGACCTTAGGTATAAGCCGTATAAAACGGAAAGACATCGAGAATTGCGACATACAGAAGTTATGGTTTGTATGACTGTCAAGATAAATAAATAAATAATCTTTATTTTGTAACATACATGTTATTATGTTTGTATACAAAAGGTCAGTATTGGCAGTGCGTTCTTTAAACTTGCAACCACTATTAAACTGGTTTTCTCTCCATTCTGCCGAAACGATTTTTGAATGTTCAAAAACATTTTCAATCTTCAGAGTTATAGACAATCCAAAATTTTGAAATTGACACGGTGTATAAAAACAGCCTGAAATTTAAATAGGATCAGGGAATATGTGACCACGTTATTCGAATTACTACATGCTAACTTTACAGTTCAGAGTGGCTACGCTATTAACACGAAACTGTTTTAAAACAAAGTGTCAAATTAAAAAAAAAATAGTATGTATCATGCTTTTTGAGGCCTTTTGCATGACTATATACATATGTATTTTTTTAACCCTTCAGTTTTTGCACAGTGTCATAACGCAAAGGGGATTGTCTCATTTCTCTATTAGTGTTAGAGCTAGAGTAAAAACTGAAGTACGAAAGTTGTAGGGAATGATCCTCGAAAAAATGGGTATAAAATGCTAATTAGGCATTTGTTATAATGGATCATCTATACAGATCTCCATGGATTTTAAAAATATTTTAGACTACATTTTTTATATTTTAAGAGTATACAGTTTTTAAGCGATTTTTTTTATTATACAGCTTTGGAAAAAAGAACACCTCAAGAAATTGCTAAAAATGCTAGAAAGTGTTAATTAAAAATAAAACCAAAGAAAAGTTAGAAAAAATGACTATTTTTATTAATAAAAATTAATATTTTATTAACCCTCCACCCTCTGTACTAATCCCTGCAAGCAGCCTCCGAGGCAGCAACATTCCAAAATTATCGCGTTACAAATTTTTAGCATACTTTTGAAGAAACTTTTTCCCACTCCACTTCTTAAGCTTCGAAAAGACTATTTCAAAGCTTCTTTGTGCTTTTGCAGTTTTCTTCAAATGTAACCACAAAAAAACCGCAGAAAATTCGGCACTTGATTGAATATCAAAATTCATAATTTTACCCTAATTTAATCAGCTGTTCCAGATATCCCTAGAGTTTGTACAAAATCAAAAAGTTCATATAATTGATTCAAGCGATGTTACGAGCGAAAATGATTCAATGGTGTGGGCCTTTTTACAAAAATTTACATTCTCATTCCAGCCGTCAAATTTTGCATTTCATGAACAACGAATCACAAGATCCCCGCAAAAAATTCTCACTTCGTTTATCCACAACTCTTGTAGAAGGAGTCGTACTGGTTTTGCACCAAAAACCCATCTATTTGCGCCGTGAGTACAAAAGTTTGTTGCTTTATTACTAGGGAAGAGTCTTGTACTTCAGAAAGCCTTTTCTTAGCACTGAATATCATAGAGCAGATTTTAGTTTCGGAGATATATTTTAAAAAATAACACATTACAGGTCTTATATGTATTTAGGATTCTAATGGTTTTGTACCTTGGGTTAGAGCTTTTAAACAACCGTCAATCAATACTCTTGCAAGTTTTCTTCTACTTTGTTCATCTTCATGGACACGATAAATAGTATAACATTTTAGTCCATATGCCTATTTAATATACATATTTATAAAAAGTAACATTTCAGTCACATACTTTGAGCCAACTCAACTCAAGGTACAAATAGGTACAATAACAGAAAGAAGGCATGGGTAGAAGACGTCACTACTATTTTTCTCAATCATATCACAATAATAATTTCATTTTAAAATGAAGTGATTCTAAGTACAAAATGGTAAAAGGTGCAAGGCTCTTCTCGATTTTATGTGCTTATTATGACTTGACTCCTGAAAGTAGTTGTTTCTTAAGGCAACATCCAAGACTTGCTAATGAACTTCTCTAAAAAAAAGATTAAAACATTAGCTAAATCAGCTCGTTTAAGAAATGAAGAAGAGGAAAGTTGGAGTTATCCAGAGATCGTTGAAAAGAAAAAGAAAAAAAAGGACGCAAAACCAATTGACATCGACTACTTACTAAGTACTACCCTGCAGAGGTAAGTACATATTGGCATACTTTTGTTCTAAGTTTTCAATCACATATTACTTAAAATTATATTATTTTTTAACAGGACGCCGTTATAAAAAATAATAATTAAAAAACCTCAAGTACGCTTTGAAATATCTGAGGCATGTCTTGCATGGCTTTATGTGTTAATTTATTGTCAGTCAGATATTTGATGATAAATAGTAAATTGCTTAACCAACGCCCTACGTTTGAAACCAATGTCCCTATAAGATTACTCAAAAATGAATTTATGACTCAATATTTAACCTCACCCTCTATTTATATAGAATTCAACCGGATTTAAATCAAGAACCGCCTGTTCAGGCTGATTTGCGTGACATTACCTTGAGGGAGTACGAATCTGAACCGCGAAGAGCTCAAGTAAGTTTAACTGCAAAACCATTCAAATTCAATAATATAAACCACAGATAAATTATTGTCAGAAGTTCATAACATCGTAATCAAGAAATGTCATTACCTACCCAAATTCCTTTTGTAGTGAAGTGTGCTCAACTTATGGATCCTCGTCATTATAAATTACTTTTTTCGCTAATTGGCATAAAAGGTGTCATGTAAGGCATTAACCCCCACATTCTTCTTAGGTTCATAAGCTGAGGATAAGTCTAAGCGTGTCGTATTTTGATTTGAAATTACACATCTACACGTTAAATTGTCAATTTAAATCACTCTTAGACTTAAGTTAGGCTTATGGATTTACGGAGAATATGGGGTAAAAACTTAATTTTTAACTCTTTGATGTATGACTTTAAATTTCTACTCTTTCATATATAATCTGGGTCATTTTGACTTATGGAAAAAAATTGCGATATTTGTTCACAGCAAGTTGATTTTTAAAAAATAAAACAAAGCCAACATCTTAGTTTCTAAAATAGGAGCTTTACTAGTAATAACTAATGTACATGTATTATGCACACCTACCAATAATTTTTACGAATTGGTTTGCTGAATTCATCACAAACATAAGCCTTACATTCGAAACAAATTTTAGATGTTGTCTATCTCAGATTCACAACATTTACATCTTTTCCATTTAGCGCCTTCATAATTGCCTGGTTTATTATTTTATACTTCAGAAAAATTAATTTCACATAAACGCAAAACTTAAAAGTCAATAAAATTCACTGTGAGTTAATGTGACCTGTGTTATGTACAGATGTATGGCAACAAACAAAAAACATTAAGGATCTATTTAACATTAACAAATTATTACCAATGCAAATATTATAGCACGAGCAATGCTATTCGTGACAAAGTCAAGAAAGGTCGCTAAATAAAATTAAAAACGAACTGTTTTATGAGAAGTTGAAATTCCGTTTGGATTAGAATGATTCACATAAGGTATCAGAGGGTTAATGTCTAACTAGTAAACGTTTTTTCGTTGTACGACTGAAAAGAGATCATTTCCCACCTAGTTGAATACACTATATGTAGAGGCAACTTTCTTATAAGTATGGGACTGTTGCCTCAACATGCGCTTTGTTTAACTAAGCAGTGCGTACAATGAATCATAATACACACAATAAATAACAGTATTAAAGTTGTCGAGTTAAATCCGGCTTAAATAGTAGAAATATGTTGGTGCAGATGGTAGCGAGAGAAATATATGCAAAAACTATATTTCTGTTTATTAATTTCAAAAACTAATTGAATTAATGAAACTTTCTGCTTTTTCACAGCATTTTTTGCCACTTTAACAAATGAAATTCGACTTACGAGAAATTCTCATGCACGTACGGGTAAATGCTCTAGAAACTCGTTATGAAATATACTGTTTCGTCCTAAGCGATAAAGTTTACTGCCACTTACCGATCATATGTGGGCATACATTAATTTAAAACTTAACGCTAAATAAATGCAAAATACAAGGAATATAGTTATATACAATTTTTTTTCAATAATGGTCAAGAACGGAAAAAATTAATTAAACTAAAAATTCTTTATATAAAGTTCAGGGTTGCAATTAAAGTAAAAATTAGTGTTGCTTGTAGCTGAAATCTAGTTTTAAAATGGCTTAAAGTTGCTGTGCTTTATTCGATTTTCTCTATTTTTAATATTAATAACAGCAAAACAAATATGTGTCTAAATGAACTATGTATTTCCTAAATAATTTAAAAACTAAAAATAGTATAGCATGTTCCGGAGTATTCTTTTGTTAGTCGTTAAATTGCACAATTTTTCCCATATTCTACAAAATCTACTGTCTACATATCGTCTACTGTACACCTCTCCGTACTGGCCGACCGATCCTCCTTATTTTGGACATAGTGTATACCCAAAAAGATTTCGATTCCCGAATTGTCAAGAAATTACATAAAAACAATAATATAAACTTCTTAAAAGAAATATTCGCTCTTTAAAATTAGAATAAGGCAGTAAAACAACATGAATAAGTAATCATAATATATTCTTCCATCTCTATCTAGACATAACTTTAAGATAAAGAAGTTGCAATCTTTACTTATTACATATTTATATGATTTCTCTTTCTGATATTCGTTTTTCTTATTTTTCACAGGAATTATCCAGCATTTACGACGACTTTGGACCGATGGAATTTCCTCATGGAACCACGTAAGTGACCATTTATATGTCATTTAATTTAATACCTTTGCAAACTTGTATATAACGGATTTTCAGTTAACAAGTCATCGGGTCTAAGTGATATTCCAACTTATTATAAATCTCAATACTTCACTATTGAAAGCCGATCGATTTCCTTTGTATAAATAATGAACAGCGAATGAGCGATTTTTCAGTCACTGTCCAAAAATAAATATGTATGTTATTTATTTCATATTGATCTGGTTACTATTTTTATTCTTTAGTATCCCATAGAGAAAATTAAACAAGCATTTTACATTGTGTAAGTCACATTATTAGGAACAGTAAGGTCTCTCACATATTGGTACCAGCTAAGATATGCAAATCGCGCGCTGTGTTTACCGTCGTGGTTAAATACGGTGCGATCCTCTAGGGCAATAGGAACAAACACCTTCATTTAAAATGTATTGCCAGGTTTTTTCAGGGGGCATCGCTCGAAAACCATCGTTCATACGGTGCCATTTGCTCGAGAGCTTAGAAGTTAAATTATTATTGTCCAAAGTTCCTGGTTTAAATTTATTTTAAAACAAAATTAAGTCGTAGCTTTGCATCGTATTTCTTATAATTGGAAAATAAAATGTGGAGCCGTTATCATTATAATTTTACCATTTACGATATTTAATTATTTTCATTCTCGGGACATTCCAGTACGAAGCCTTCAATTCAGTTAGCACAGGAAATGGCGACAATTTCGCAACTCCCAACTTTGCGTTCACCGAAAGTACACCAAGCAACTGCAGCAGAAGTAGTGGAACCACTTACAGTGGCAGAACCTTTAGAGTCTATGCCACCACCTCAGGAAGTAGCATTTCAGGTATTTTCTAACTATGACTTTTCTCACTCAAATTTCAATTGCACAAGCAATTTACGAATTTTGTTTAAATGATTTCGTATACTTTTAGTATTATTATTGTATTTTGCGCACTTTATTTTCACAACACATTCATTACGTACTGTCTCAGATGAAATTCCATGTTTAAAATTAACTTAATTTATCTTTATTCATTTTTGATATTATTGACGAACATCATTAATGGAAAAGAATTTTTAGGAACAAATACCAGAAATCACTTTACTTCCAACATCATTGGTACCAACTGTAGCGGGACTTGATCAACCGGATGAAGTAGTTCCGGAGCAACGGGTATCTACTTTTATCTTGTTACATTTTATTAACTGCCCAATTTTCTTGGTGCAAACCAATGACCCAGAAGAAGTGGGTTTAACAAACAGTTGTTGGCATACCACTGAAGTTGGTCACTTTTTTCCTTCTTTTTTCTTTTTTTTTTGGCCGGAAGACCGGTCTGTATTCGTGCCCCTGTAAGGTCATTTTGTCGTCAGAGACGTATCATGCGCCAGCGCAATCGGCGCATATATAAGAAATAAGGGATCATGCTAACATCATTTCCTTCGATTTCACCATCATGAATTAGTGTCTCATTTGCTAAAAAAAAGGCAGGACAAAATTGTAAAAACTATGCTACATCCACTACTTCTAGATCATTGGGGAAAACCTAATTAAAACCGATACTCAATATTTTGGATAGCATGTGATGGCGAAGAAAATAAAAACAAACGCTGAATTATGGCACGTCAACACCAAAAGAAAGAACAAATTTGTCGCTATAAACAAAAAATCATTGGTAAGTTGTCTTTTAACCAATGCTGACTTTTACTGCTATTGTTTAAATTTAGGATATTTTTGAAAAGGCAGAGGATTACTTGACGCTAATAAATAAGATAGATAGACTGCCTGATTTTGTTTTTTTGGATCACTTTGTTACTCACCCAGAAGAATTGGAGTTAGACGAACCGCGAGCGCAGGAGAACAGAAGCACCACGTCCAGAGTTGGGTAGGTGGTTTTCATTGGTTTTTTTTTTTTATATACAGTGTATTCGAAAAGTGCGGAAAGATCTTATTACGGAATATAGGTACATCGTATTGCGAGAAAAAATTAAAATTTTACATGTATTTTCCTGACTAATCCAATTCCTTAAACATTAAAAATACTTCCATAAAAAACAGTTCAACTTTGGTACTTCAAATAGTTATTATTCTTTATCTTACACGATGGAATACAAAACCTTCTATAGCCTATCTTGACGAAAATCTAAAAATCTTAATTTCGCACTTTAAAATGTATTACTAAGTAACTCGTGAAAATGGTTTTTAAAGATCATTTAAAAATAGAAAAATTCAAGGTGAGATCCATAAGAATTTAGAAAGTTACCAAACAGAACTCGAAAACAAGTTATGATAAGATTATTTTTGATACGTTATTACATTCTATTAGGAAACACACTATATAGGATTAAAATGAAAAAATCCATTCATAAAAAATCATAGTTAATTGCGACCGAACTATATGGTACGCAAAACGCTGAGTAGGTCACTGGATTTTATGTTAAAACTATAGGAGAATCCCTTTTTTCATTTCTCAATGACTTGTTGGATAAATAAGATACAGAAGGTGTTCCAAAATTCAGAATCTTTTTACATATTCCGTATATACGAAACCAAGATGGCAACAACTTTTCTGTTACTGTCAACTTTCGTTTCATAGGAAGCGAACAGGGAGTGCGTAAATCGTATTTATTCAACTTCAGTAATAACTGAGAATACCCATAATACAGGCTGTACCATTAAAGACTTTGCATTCGGCTTATTTTGCACTAAGGTCAAAATTTTAGAAAGTGCCAAGACATCGATTTTGTTTTAATGGGAGACATATTTTTGTATTAAATGCAGATTCGCCCTAACAAGCCCCTTCGCAGAGAGTGCTTTCAACTTTAGAATCTCAAATAGCACTATAAGTCAAGTGACAACTCATTCAAAAGAATTTTTAATTCTAATTGTCAGCATATAATTTGTTTTCAATTTCAGATTATAGGGTATCCTATTAAAAAAACACACACACATAAATTGGGACTGTTGCTCTTTTTGAGACACCCTAAACGTTTGAAATAAGTTGTATTTCAATTTTTGAAAAAAATGCTAATAGTTTTATATACAATTTTCTTCCTAAAATAAGTTTCAAAATAAAATTAAATTATGCTAATTATAATTTTGTCTGACTTTTTTACCCGAAATATCCCTACGTGCTTTGCCTAGTTCATTGAATATTTCAACAAATTGTAAATCACATGTGACCACATTAACATCAAAAGAAACAAGTAAACATTATTCCGGTGCATTTTACAGTTATCAGGCAATCTCCAGACTACTGAAACATGATTGATCATGTGGGTGGCAATATGCTGTATGTATAGCGAATCTATTAATACTGTCCGCTTTGACTACAAGCTAATTTCCATAAAAACGTTGGAATAGAGAACGTGTAGTGATCAGATTCTTGGTTTCTATGAAAATTAGCTTGATGTTACAATTAACAGCAAATTAATAAGTTGGCCATTACGGCAAAAAATAAATCTAGTTTTTGTAATTTAATTCATCAAGTCGCGGTCTTAGCTACCACATATACATATGTCTGAGTGGTTTTAGAAGTTTAATCACTATCTGGTAAAATAGAGCTGACGCCCTGCTCTTGAAAGGTAAGTACTCTGGAGTTTAATAGTATATTATACACGAAAATTGTGAAATACTTTATGATAACTGAACGTCAAATTTAGATCAAAAGGCACGCATTTCTCATCCTTAATGCACATATCATCTTTTCCACTACTAAATTTGATAAAATTACAATAAAGTTACTTAAATTAATTATGAATTATTTCAGAAACACAAGAAATAAAAAAACGTACCTCGAATCAAAATAGCAACGATGATATTTTATTTGGCATTCGTTTCCATGATAAAAATCCTCATTAGCTCGCTAGATCCATATACGTGTGATTATTAACCCGTTTTACAAACAAGAAGAGAAAACGTAATTCACACTCATTTAATACACCGGAGTGGTGTCTTAAGGCTAGTGGTAAAAAAAAGATTTTGATGTGTGCTCATTTGCACGAAGCGTTTGTAGGGAGCGTTAGTCTTTAGGTTGAGAAAAAGTTTAGGTAGATTTCAGTTTTGGTTACACAGTTCGAAATTGAAACCCTATTCAAACCTAAGTTCCACTTATCATCGGTAATTGTTCATGAACCGTTAACAAATTTCTAAAAACAATCTGTCAAGACCAATGCAATTACGGCGATGATGATGTACACTATTTTTTAATTATCTACTATTACCGCTTATTCTCGTTAGGTCTACTAATTTGGCTTCAAATCCCGCAACACTTTCATTGGAAGTTCAGTCCATAGGAGAATTACCGTCCATTCCTCAAAAAAGGTCCATCGAGCAGTAAGTATGCGAACTATTACATTGCTGGCCAAATCAAACGGATAATGTCAGTATTTACTCTAAATTTTAATACCTAAACATATTTTGGATATCCAAAAATATTTAATCGCGGTTTGTGTTATATCAGTTCCAAAACTAGTTTCCAAGAAATACTTGAATTTCCAAATATTGGCATTATACTGTTTATTTCGCTAATAGTTTATTTACATAATTATAGGGAGCAAATTTACTTTCTTTTTAAGGGATAACACTGTAACCTTCTCTATGCCACTACTAGCTAATGAATTTGCTTTTGCAACCCCATCGAAAAGACCGAAGGTGTAAGTATTCTTCTAATTTATGAGGATTTTCCAAAAAACGTTAATATACTTTTTGTTGAAGGCAGGGACACCATATTCGTGTTCTTTTATTAGGTAACTTCCAACCGAGAGGTAAATCGTTTCCGGGTCGTCTGAAATGTGGGCAGTGTACCGACTAGGACTCTGCACACTGTTTCTGTCGATCCGAAATTGGTTTATTCTACGAGTGTGCGGTACAGTGGATTTACCGCAGGCACTTTCAAGTTGAAAGAAGCACATTACCACACGTGTGCTGTGAAATGTTTTACTTCACGCAAGTGACTTGCCAGTGCCAAATCCTTATGGGTGTTAAACAGTGACATGTGTACAGTAATACTTTTTACCACACGTGTGTGTATACACATTTTACCGCACGATAATATTGAATTGTATCGCAAAGTTAACATACATTGATTTGTAAGTAGGTGTTTCGGTAAAAACTACAATATGATATAAAATTTTAATTTTTCTAATGTGATATCCTGTATATTAGTGTTCGATTAGATGGACTTCTTCATTCTGATTTCAAAAATACAGGGTTTTGTGGTATTACCTCTAAGTTTTTCAAAATTACATTAGTTTATTAATTAGATAAACAAATCACCTTAGTTTCATACTTTTACCTATTAAAATTAAAGAAATTAGTTGTCTTGTTTATGAAACTCAAATAATTTATTTCTGTGAAAACAATTATAAGTATATAACAAGATTAGACAAATCAGCGTGAAGAAGCCCATCTAATACAAGAATAAAATACATGATTTTCCAAAACAAAACTCGAAATTTTATGTCAGTTTTTTTGCTTCATGACGAATTTCTTTTAAACATTTTTAAATTCTACGGAAATCAATATACAAAATTACTCTTTTATTTTCTTCATTAAGCCCAGGGAAACACAAAAAGGTAGGGTGTTCTGTCCATAATACGATTCTGTACCTAGAACGTGCGAAAGTTTTTACTGAACTTAATTGTTGACCAAACTTTCTTTTGCATTATTCAGTCATCTGCAATCCGAGTAGAATAAAATATCACTTTTTGCACTTGTTGGCTAAATAACAATTTTATTCTGTCGAAACAAAGCTACTAATTATTTTATCGTCACAGTGCAAACCGATTGATATACTTTCAGTTTTACGATAGCATAGGGACTTAAAATAATGATCTGATATAATACATCGATTATTCATTTATGAATGTCAAATTGGCTGTAGTCTTTATAAAATTTGTATTTAATCTGATGAATAACATTAGTGGTCTAATATTTGCGATATGGTTGAAGACCAAATTTTTAATGCGCTGTTAACTATACTATTAAACTAGTTGAAATTGCAACAATAATAGTTCGGTTTATCTCCAATCGATCACACAAAGTCGCAAAAAGTTCGTTAATTCGGGTTAACGCTATTTTTTGCTGATATGAGTATGTAAATTTGTTAAAAACATTTATAAACAAACCAATCTTCAGAATGCTCGAGTTTTAGGTTTGTCTTATGTGCTTTGGCCATGTTTATTTATGATTACTGTTGATACTTCATGTCTAATGAATTAGGCTTTGAATTTACGCAAGATGTTCACTGTATTACACTGCAACAAACTATTTTCGATTAAGCTAGTTTTCCTGGAAACAAAGAATCTAACCCATACTAAAGTTTTATTTCAATGTTTCTATGGAAATTAGCCTTCTACTAAAATCATTAACAATTTATTGATTAAGAAACACCCTATTTATAATTAATTCTTTATATATGTGATGTTTAGTGTGACAGTGGAGGAAGTCAGAGGTGCCTTAGACGTAGAAGCGTCAAATGAAAGCGAAACACTGAAGGAGCATACAGATTCTAGGTTTGTATTTAAAAAACCTGTGGCCTTGATAATATCTTTTTGGGAGGTTTGACAGATTCTAGGGCCTACATTTAATTTGCAAAAAGTTCTTATTTAAGTCTAGAAATAAAGAACAATTAAAACTGCTAACATTTAATCTACCAACTAGAGCTTTTCACATGCATACGCGGTTATAGAATGCGTTAAGTATAGTATTTTGAGAATGAAAAACAGTAAAGAAACTTTACAAATTGAAGACAACGCTGGACAGACACAATGTGCCTGAGACCACTCAAACTCTTACTGTTCGTGATCTTTATCTTATTTTCTGTACGACTCTTTTGCATAATCCTAATATTTAAGTAAAAAAAAAGTTAAAAAGGGTGTGTTTTTGCACTCAACCAAGATTTTACACGTAAAGTTTTTTTTGACGTGACTCTTCGTCAGGCATCAGTGCAATTTTCTAAATCAGTTTTATTCGGAAGTTAATACCTTAAAGATAAGATTGTATTGTTGCGTGAAGTTATAGTAGATGATATTTTGGCAATAAGTTAATATGTATAATGTGCAAAAATTCGTCGAACGGTGGAAATGTTTGCGTTGCGGAAATCCAATTAAGAATCACCCAACAACAATATGTCATTTTACACACTAAGAAAGGTACTCTGTATAATACACTCAATAAATCCTCTGTGTCTAACATTTAGTGTGCCAGTGGAGGAAATCAGACGAACACTTGAACAAGAACTGATCGGAGAATCCAAAAAACCAGAAGAGCAGCCATATGTGTATGCTTCTGCTCTGTCCAAGTAAATCCTAAATAATTTATTCCTCAATTCTTTTATTAAACAACACGTAATTAATTTACAGATCACCGAGAAATCTCGAATTTGGAATCCAGTGGTGAGTCTAGTTTTTGGTTATTAATTTTTTAGCTAATTTGGCGTGTGTACCAGATGCCTCACCTTAATGTACAATATCGTTTTTCTTATTATAACAGAGGGAAAATATAAATGGGAAAGATGTAGCACTTTTCGCTATATCATTTTTTTGCATTTTTGGAAAAGAATTTTTGGGATTTTTGGTAGGAAACTCTTTTCAATAATATAGGTGAAAATCGAACTACTCTTCACGTCATTCGTTCAACTGTCATCGGCGTGCGGTAAAGAATCGCTTTCCCCGATTGTTAAATAAATGACTATACCACATTTAAACGACTTTTTAAGTATGATAATTTCCGAGATCTATTCAACCAACCAGAAAAAATCAGTTTTGAAATCAAAAGTAAAAATGAGAAATATTCAGGGTGAGCAGAATAATGGATGTCCTCGCCATCCATCCCAAACTCAAGGCCATTGAGTTATGCAGTGCTTTGAACGAAAATCCTACCAAACTAAACATGGCAAGAATTTTTGCTGCGGTATTAAGTAAGTAATGATTTATTCTCAGAAAGATTTGGCTGTTTTTTTCCTTATGCTTACAGCTTATTTTTTTTCTGCAGAGCTTAGAACAACATATAGATTCCATTAAAACACGAACATTAAATAATTAATTTCACATTTATAGCTTTAGCCAAACATCAACACGTTTGTCTGTTTCCGAAGGAGAACTCGATCGAGTTGGAGTTCATTGAGAATGGACCTGTACAGTTTAATTCTCTTCTTTGGTAATGTTGTAACTTGTCTCGAAGGTGTAGCAGATAATTGAATAGTCATTTTTGTTATATATCAAATAAGAATAAGGTTTTAGTTACGTGTGTAAATTATAATACGTTCCGTTTATGTGTTTTTAAGAATAACTGTTATTTAGCATTTCTCTGACTTGATTTGTGCTGCATATACAGGGTGTCCGTTTCACGAGCTTCACTATTGGAATTTCAGTTTTCTTAAGAGATACGTGGTCGGTTAAATTAGGAAAAAGTCGCATAATTTAAAGCTTAATAGAATTAGGTTTTCAAAACAACAGTGTTGTCAATATATTTTTCAATATATCTGAAAAACTGATATTTTGTTTTTTTCGTATTTTGCTTACAAGTTTGAAATTACACATTGTGGAAAAACGTTAGCTGAAACATGGTTAAGGGAATGTTCGAAGTTCTTTTTAGCAATGTTGTCAATTTTCTATTACAAGTTTGCCGTATATGAATTGTAACTTTAATTTTTATTATAGACATCATACACGATTGTTACATATACATTAACTATAACATGTGTCATATCCTGCAAACTTGTTACAATAAAAGAAGAGTTAAAGAGTACTCAGAAAACGCCTTTATTAAAGCTTCGGTTAAATCCTTTTAAAATGTGTCTTTTTCTGATTTATAACCAAAAAAGGAAGAAAACTAAATGAGCTTTCGACTGATATTAAGAAAAATCTTTGAAAATGTATTTTTATTTAATTTTTTTTACGTGTTTGCTTTTCGTTTAATCGTACTTTTGATAACCGAGATCCCAGTGGTGGGGTTGGTAAAACGAACACCTTGTATATGATTTTAGTTACGTCTTTTGTTATTGTTTACGTATTTAATTATTCTTGTACGTTCTAAGAATAAATACTCTCTTAAGGTCTGCGTATTGGCTGTTTCAAAAGTCTTAATTTACTAAAATAATAAACCATTAGAAAGGTTGAAGGTTTGGTAATGAACCAGTTGAATGAAACAATTTTACGAGAAGATCGAAAGTCTGCTAACACGAGCGAATCCACAAAAGCCTTTCCAAAGAGCAGGGGCAGATTTCCATTGAAAGAGAAACGCTAGAAATTCTAGCGAACCGCCACTTCCTTCCCAGACAGTCTGATTCTGAATGAGAGACTGCAACCTCTTCAAAACGTTAACGACGATATTCTAACTAAGAACAAAGATGAGGATGTAAAGTTACAATCAATTCTAAAAATTAAAACGAAGAAGCGTTCAAAAGTTTATCGGTAGATTTACAATAGGCGGATAAAAATCGGACGCAACTGCAACATATTTTTGTTCTTAAAGAACTTAAAGAAGCTTCTGTTATCAAGCATGCTTCTAGTTCTTGTAAACAAACAGAAATAAAGTATTTTTTAAATACAATTAATAATATGTTTACTTTACGCATTTGAAATTCATTTATGACACAATGTTCTTTAGAGTTATATACACTATCAGATAAAAATAAAGCAAGTATTAGGATAAAATACAATTTTTAAAATTTATTATACTAATGGGTGATAACATAAATTAAAATTATTTCTATTTAGGTCATAGCACGTTGCTGTCACAAGTGACATGAAATTGTTTTGAAATGTCAAATAAGCTAGAATTTGTTCATTTTATACGTATCTCATTAATATAGATTTATACATAGTTACTTTGGATATTTTCAGTTTCAGTTAGCTTGGATTACCGAGTGGCGACTGTAATTCGTCGCACCCATACATCATCATCACTAAACCTTTAGCGACCTGCAAAAAGGGAAAAACCTTCATCTCGCCCTGTACGGTAGTAGCCCTCAGTTTCGAATACTTAAAAAAATGTCTTCTACTATTTATGAGTAGATGTTTTCTTATGGAAAAATCGATCCTTTAAATATTTGAAAAGATATCCTATTAATCGGATACAGCTGTAGTCTCGGAGTTTCTATACCTTTAACCTTTAAAAACTTGGACGCAGGCCCAAAACGGTCATATCGATCTAGCAATCTTTCTTCCATTCATGTTTTGTCAATGTGTCAACAACAGTCATTCAAATAATTCAAGAATGAGATTCCATTAATTAAAAATTATCAGTGAAGACGACTGTGCAGCAACTACCAATGTGTGAAGTACGTAACAAAAATTTTTACTACCCAAAATTGTATTATTATTAACGCTATAGATATTGGTCAATTGTAGTCACATTAGTTCCACCACACTTCATGATTACTTATTTCTTTCTTCATTTGATACGCTGCTAACTAACCCTTCCTATATTGATTTCACTACTGTAACTACTGAGCAGTTAACAAGTTGCACAACGTTGTCCTTCAGGCAATATATTTGCTCGACTTTTAAATTTTAATATGATTCACATTTGCTAAATTTAAAATTTCCAGATGGCCAAAAAAATTAAAATAGGTATCATAGGTGGTTCAGGCCTGGATAACCCAGATATCCTAAAGAACAGAACCGCGAAGAGTGTGACCACACCTTTTGGTGACCCTTCAGATGTTCTCATTAATGGAGAAATAGCAGGAGTGCCTTGCGTGCTTCTAGCCAGGCATGGCAGAAAACATGACAAAATGCCAGGTAAGCTAATATGCTACTTTTCTTTATTTCTCAAAACTGAACTGCTTGTTAGGGGCTGTGAATTATAGAGCCAATATATGGGCCCTTAAGGATGAGGGATGCACCCACATAATCGCCACCAACGCTTGTGGTTCTCTGCAGGAGCATATCCCTCCAGGAGCTATTGTAGTCGCAGATGGATGGATAGGTTGTTTTAGTTTATAAATTTATTAATTTTCTTCACCACTAGAATACATATTTTAGATAGAACTACCAACAGGAAACAAACCTTTTATGATGGAAAACCTGGACACCCTCCTGGGGTTTGTCACATGCCTATGGAACCAGCGTTTCACCCAATGCTGCGAAGAGTGCGTTTTTTATTTTATTTCACTTACCATGCGTAATAATGTTTCACTACTTTTTTTTAAGGTAATACTTCAAACTGCTAATAAAATTGGACTAAAGGTGAAAGACGGCGGCTGTATCGTCGCAATTGAAGGACCTCGCTATTCTAGTAAGGCGGAAAGTTTAATTTATCAGAATTGGGGAGCCGATTTAATAGGAATGACCACGGTACCCGAAGTGGTATTAGCAAAAGAGGCTGGTTTAATATACGCTGTAATAGCAATGGCAACTGATTGGGATTGCTGGAGAAGCTCTGCAGAGGTTGTGTCTCATAACGCTGTATTAAAAGTTTTTCAGGTATTAATTTCTTAAAACTCCTTTATCGAATAATCTTATACTAGTCATTTTCAACAGGAAAATGTACAGAAAGTTGTTAAACTGCTGAAAGCACTTATTCCAGAGCTTGCAAAGGAGAATTGGGAAGAATCCATAAATGAAATGGAAAATCTTGCTAAAGATAGTGTTATTTCACCTAACTAATAATAACAAATAGTACCACTTTACCCTCTACTTATGTGATTCGAACTGGTGATATACATATCTAGACTATACCTCCACGTTTACTGTGTTTCAACAATTCTCACTATTTTTCGTTAATAGATGAACTGCAAAAGCGTCATGGACATATGACTTGATATGGTCACTTATGTTTAAGGAAGAAAGAAAGTAAATTCTTCTGAGAAAATTCGGGCTTTAATCCACACATGTGATATCTATCTGAAAATTACCACATGTGAAAAATTCATTAGAATCCGCCGAAAAATGAAGGCATAAGTCAGCTAGACACCCGGTATATCAAGTTTACCATACCACATTGTCAACTTGTTCTAAAGTAGTCAAGAGAACGGAAAGTTATTTAGTTAATCGATTTTCGTTCTATCGTAAAATCGCAGTTTTCTCACATTTTGAGAGTTTCTCAAAATGTTGACTGCGACAAAAAAATTGTATAATTGAATTCATTACATAACTCGTAAAGCTTTCTTGTAAATTTAACTACAGTGAAAAATTGAATTTTAAGGATGGCCTACCCCTATACCACCCCTTCTTGAATTGCCAGTCATTTCCAGAGTTCCTACTAACTAAAGATGTCAATAAAAGAATTTTTCTTGAATTTTTTAATGCATTTTCTGGGGCAAATATCTTAAGAACTGTAGACATAAGCAAAAAATTTCATATAAAAAACCAACTTGTTTTGAGCTCTCCACGCACGTGTTCGGTGTTCTTTGCAATAGGAATCACCATTACTATCATATATTAATATACTTTGCCAATAAAATTTACTCAGCAGTCACAATTTAACTCTAAACGATAAATAGATTTCACAAACAATAGGAAAATACTAATAATAGACTGAAACTTGAATTATTCATGAAAACCGGTAATAAAACAATAAAACCAATAAGTTTACTCCCTACAAACAAATTCCTTCCTAAACATAAAGTAGGCATATGCTAGCAGAAGTTAATAGATGTCGCCACATAGGTTACCTTGATATTTGTTCTTGATTTAATGTAAAAATGACACAAATTAGGTGTCATATTCTTTCGAACCTTGTCCTAACTTCACCGGTTCGCATGTTTTCTTCGTCTCACCTGTACCACTTTCATGTCACTTTCTTTCTTACTTTTGCCTTGGTGGTGTGGGATAACTAGAAGGAGAACGACCGACTTTGTTTCATCCTTCTCTCTTTAAATCGTCGATCTGTCAGTTTCGTGTAAATGGTTGGTGGTTAATGTTTGTTGATGTGTTCGGGAAGTGAAATCGCGAAATTCCCGTAAACACAATTCAGAATGCCTGTCTCAGGAGGACTTTTGCCCATTTACAACTTAAATAGACCTGTTCCCTTCTGGAGGTTCTTTAGATCGCGGGAAAAGTTCATCATTTTCTTGGTCTTCCTAACATTCTGTATGTTATGCTTTGGAACCTTCTTTTATCTGCCTGAGTTCAGGGGGTCAAGTGGCCGGATCTATGACCAAATCAAGAAAGTCGGCCCTGAACTTCTGATTCCTCCACCACCGCAGGGGGAGGACTCCCAGGAGGCTCAAATTCAAGCCCAGGCCCTCATTCGACATGAGATTGATGCAAAGAATGATCCTCATGTTATAGGAGATCGAGAGAAACTTAAGGTAACTTCCTAGTCATCCAGTAAGTTATCTATAAGAATGTAATAGTTGTCTTTCTTCTCTAAAAACTATCTTTTGAAAAACAGAAACAACCTTCATTTATTGCTTCAATTTAATAACTTTATCTTAGCATATAGTAACATTTAGATACCTTTCTTTGCTATGATTTCTTTTATGTAATATATATTTTTTTCTTAGCATGTAGTAACTTTTATGATGGCACTATTATGGTTTCTTGTATGATTATCGTAAGCACATTTATATTAATTATACTTACATGCATCTTTGAAGAAAAGATTTTTTTTACAGTCGAGAATAACTTAAATACAAGTTAAATCTATACTAATAAGCTTGTCTGTAGGCTTTGGCTCTGGAAAGGGACTTAGAAGTGTCCTTGCATAATTCTCCTAACTTATATTTGCTAGTAAAATTCTGACTCAAATTAAGTACTTAAGGTTAGGGCAGGTCGGGTCACTGACCCAAGGGGCAGTAAGGATAAAATAACAAGAATGCAGGTATTTGAAACAAGGTACAAGAAGTGTTAATATTTTTACTGGGAACAGGCTCTTTCATAGCAAATTTTAATAGTGCCATTTTTCTCAAGGATTTTCCAGGCGATTTTCTACTACTTTTAAGGTTTTAGGTAATAACCTGTCATGTATTATCACAAAAGTGTCTTTAAAATTTTCCTAGCATGGTTAGATTTGTGATTAACTACCATCTTATTAGCACATATGACATAATTCTCATACACCCACTAATTCATTCACAACTTGGTGCTCTAAGGGTTGTTCTGCTTGTAGCAACATAACTTAAGTATACATATGTGCTTTTTTTAAACAGTAATAAAAAATAATAATTTCTCTAGTCAAAACTAAATTGCCACTAGGGTAAAAAGGTATGAAGGATGTGAGGAAGAATATAAACAAGTGTTGTAAACTGTAGTGGTGCGCTTTATAATTGATGTATTCGTTTGGCAGATACGAATTACTCATCCTGGAAAAGCTCAAATAAAGCCGGATAACCTCGCTCTCATTAAACTTTATTTCATGAATATATGTAGGTATACTTCTCTATGAAAACAATGCGTTTTTTTACGTGTAACATATGATCGCACGTGTTACAATTTTAGTTTAAGTCTGTTCAATTTCCTTATTTTCCTCTCTTCCACTAAGATTAAAGTTATGATACTTGCCAAATATTAATTAGGCGCTACTAAATTTACGCTAATAAATCAATTGAAACAAGGAAATTAACAAAGTCCTCAAAATAATGATTTATATAATAAATATCAATGTAAAGTTTTATGAGAAAATCAGTTTGTGACGAGACGAATTTACGAGTCCATAAACAGATGAGTCGAATAAAACCTCATTAGGTACGCATTGCATACAAAGTTTAATGTCTGATTTCATGTTAAACCCAAAATTTTAGTAAATGATGTCCAGCAACACTATCTGACTGACTCCGCATTTACTTTTTCTACAAATTTTACCAAAGACATTTTTTTCTAAGAATTTTAACAAATTTCTATAAAGCTTACCTTAATTCAAATTATGTAGTTGATATTAAATTAGGAACTAGGAAGTGACCAAAATCGGACTTTTGCTTCTAGTTCAAAAACAATGACTATCCAAAAGTTTTATTCAATTCATTAGATTTAACTGTGAAAAAAAGATACGTTTTTTTCTATGCCCCATAGTTATCGGAGTTCCTAAATAAACTTGGAAATTTATCCACCTTATGTATGTTATCATGTCACGAGGGAGCGAAAACATTAGAAGCTAAGGTTTCAACAACCAGAGATTTCTTTGATAATAGAAATACAAATTTTATTTAAAATTTCAAGCTACCTATAATTACGTTTTATTAGGTGCGTTAACTGCCACAACAATATACACCATGAAATTTAAATTCTCTGTAGTTACATTCGTAGGCAAATGCAACGCAATCACATTCCACGTTTAATTCCAAGATTCATTTTAAAGCAGCAGTTTCCATAAAACTGCTAACTTCCATTTCTCTAGGAACCTACATTTTATCCTTGATCCTGTTGACTCTATTCGAATCATTTAGTAAAATAGTTAGTTGTAACTTAGACTTCATTGGAAATAAACATTTCTTTGTTTAAATTCGGGTTTTCTGAATTGCGGTTTATAACTATATCTTTATTTACACATGCTAAGGTTGGGTTTGGTTTTGGTTTTTCTACTGGTGACTCAGATTTTTTCTTGCTATAGAGGATAGAACTATTTGGGACATTTTTCATATAAACAATTCTCTCTCGATTTTTTGCCTTAATTTTGAGCTCAGTTGTAGAAAATGAGAAAATGTTATAATCCCAATCTTAACTAGTTAGTAGACAGGTTAATAGGTTAGTTAGTAGTTAGGAACTAAAGTATCTATTAATAATATTCAGACAACAATCGAAAATCTAGATCCATTTTGACTTTAATACAACTAAATATGTATAGGCGCTTTGTGAGCCAATGTGTGATACGCCTCAGTGTAACCTTAATAAGAGCAGAAATATTTCTAACGATTTAACAACTCTTAATATCCTTTATCCAACAATTTTCCAGGCAAAAATTGAAGAAGATAGAGAGTTGAAAGTGCTGGAGAGGCCTGACCGGGCAATTGTAGTGCCTAAACGGAGCTCTTCAGGCGGACCCCCAGTAAATGCCCCCGAAGGATTAGAAGAACCCTTGAATCAAGTAGACGAGATTTTGGGACCTGGAGCTGTAACCGTTCCTCCGGCACATGCAGACCATTATCCATTGAGGCAAGGAGGAGAAGATGCTGAATCATCAGTCAGGGAAAAAAGGGATAAAGTCAAAGAGGTAAGTTCTGATCACAATGGTTTTTAATTGTTCCTTTCCAAAAACGAAATTGGAATCAGTGGAGTCTTGGGAAATCATCTCTGAATATTTTTAATGCTTTTCTACGTTGGCAACTTTGTGATTTACACAATCCAAATGTTATCATTGTGAATAACGAGATCATATTTGCGGTGTCACTGTAATTATCAATTTCTTTATACATTTAGATCATTGGGATATTGATAGTGATCTGGCATATTGAGTAATTTTTATTGGGAAATTCAAAATGAAGCTAAAATTGAATGAACTTTATTTACTCGCATTAAATGGATTTCTAATTTTTTATTTTATTCGAGTTGAGTAAAATGCGTCCCACACAAACAGGATTTGTTGGATGTGTGGAATTTCACGCTATGCTCAATTAAAATTCTATGAGACTTCACCCTTCCTAGGGGTCTAATCTAAGGGCATGAACGAAAAACCCTTATTAATATTTCGATGACATATGTTATGATCTTCACAACCTAGGAAATATTTTTAGGAAAACGAAAATCAACTGTTAACTAAAATATATGAAAGGTGAATACATAAAATGAGCGAAAATCCGAAATTCCTCTTCTCAATCGCTGAGAAATGATAGTTCTTTTGACATGTGTTATGTTATCATTCCAAAAAGTTTACTGGATTAGATTCCTAATATAGAATTATCAGAACTGGTGATGTATATTCCTCAATTTACTTTCCCTTTGCTTTCACTTACAAATTTTCAGTGTTTTCATTGAAATAAGTAAATATAAAAATTTAACCTTGAGTTCGTGTTGTTTTCGTTTATAAAAATAAAATTTGCCTGATGCAGCAAATCGTACCAATTGTTTACAAATTTACTGTTATATTTTTCTTTTCAAGTACAAACGGGGATGAAATGCAAACTACACAACAGAATGATTCCCATGACTAATTACGGTTTTGTCTCTTTTCATCATTCATTAAGCACATTTCCTGGGTATGTAACCTTATAGGGATTTTCATCGTTTTCAATCACTCAAATTGAGTCGGGGTGGGGAGGCTTTACAATTTTACCCAACCCTTTAATGACACTTAAAGGCTGTTTGAAAATCAAATCTGGACATAAAGCAAATACCTTGACTTCTGTTCTAGTAATATGATGGCCTAAAATCGAAGTTTTTTTACTAAATAATGAAGCAATTTCTCTGACGAAGTTCAGTGTATAAACAGTATACCACAGCGTAAAGCTTTGAAGAACCCCCAAAATTTCAAATTGTTTACTAGTCCCTTCACACCCACTGCTAAATTTCGATATGTATTGAAGCCCTAGTAAAATACACAGAACACATCTGCAATATTCATTACACTTGGCTTTACAAATCTATTTATTTTTACTTGCAAATTTGCAATACCCGTTGATATTAGTCGAGGTCTGTTAGTCCTATTTAGTATCATTCATAATCCCTGCGCGTAAGTAACTAAAATTGTGAATTGTTCTTCACGTATTTGGAGAAGCTCTCTAACAACCTCTAAACCAACTGCTGAAGCAGCTCCTCTATTCACAATAGTATTTTTCTTCGTGTGTTTACGTCGCTTGCAAGCTTGTTATGTATCAGTCTCTGAAGCTTTGGAGAAGTTTTTGAAGATCAATAAAGTTTTGTTCTTTTCAATAGCCTTTTGAAAATTCTTGTTTATCTCTTTAGGAGCGCCATGTTTGACTAGTAATTTTGTAATTTGCGTAATTTTTTTAATGTCAAAATTGAACTTGGACGTTAATGACTTTTCAGACTTCAATGTTTGAAATTTAGGATTAATTCGGAAAAATGTAGATATAATAACCTGATCGCCTATTGTTACCATAGTCATGCAAAAATATTCGATTAGCAAACCAGAACGATTTATCAGTCTTCTATAAATATTCTTCATTTACGTCATCGCATTATTAACAGTATTTCTCGTGCATTAATGAATTTTTAATAGCGTAATAGCGATCTACTTTCCTATGTTTTGAAACCATGAATACACTTCGTATATTACGAGGATTTTTTGGTTCTTGACCTTCTAATCTAGAATTCTGGCCGTTGCAATTCGACAATGTAGAGCGACTGTTAGATTTTGTTCATGTTTGGTCGGTACAGGTGGCTATTTTAACTGGAACATTTAAGTGTTAATTGGGGCAGATGTTCAAAGGGAATCCGATAAACTCTCGAATAAAACATTTATTTATTTATTTTTTATTTTGATAGTAAAGAAGTCTCGAATTACTTGAAATAAAACACGAAAATTTTAGAAATTTTGCTTGTTCTGATCTTTGAACATCAAATCTGTATCTGCTCCAATTAGGATCCCCCTTTATCCAATTGGGATTTATTTGTCTTCTTTATCTTCAGTAACTTTTATCTGTTTTTCTACTGATCCTCATTGAATTTGGGCGAAAGTTTCGTATAATAGTAAGACTAAGTGTATTTTGGTTATTTCTTTTTTGCATTATTTCATATTTCTGTAATCGTCGTTTGTTCTTTTGATGACACATTAAATTCTACCTCCATCCCTTCTCTTTGAACCTTTTAATCTTTCAGCCTCAATTTCATGGATTCTTTTGAGCCTATGTCAATTTTTATTAAATTATTTAGGCGAACCTATAAATCACTAAATGCCTGTGTCTGCGTACAGAAAAATTTGATTAAAGAAATTTCAACGTCATGCGTATTATTTATTAATGTTTACCTTCCCTTTCTTTGCTTCTTAACATCGCATCAAATTTCAATTTCATTATAATAATATTTTAGAAATACAATCCACAACCTTCAAGAAATAAAAAAAAAAGGTAAAAAAAATGAATTACACCTTTCTCGATTACTGTTAACGATGTTGTGGCGGAAATAATGCACAAAAGTAGGGCGTATCTGTATGCTTTTTGGACTCCATGGTCGTTTAAAGCCAATAGGAATGTTTGTAACTATGAGGACCATTCTGAAACAATACCCTTTGTTGACATGCTGCTTGCTGACATTCCAACCTTTCCATCATTCCCATTCATTTATCAGTGGAAAGCAATAGAGAGAAAGAGAGAGAGATGTGATGACACAACCATAAATATTCTTTTCTATTATCTCAGGTGCATTTGACTGATATGATTATCAAATGTACATTCAATGCTAATTTCAAGTGCTTATAATTAAGGTGTGAATTTTCTTTTTCAACCAAAATTTCTCACACTTTTGTTTTGGCTAATAAAGTATTTAAGCTCCGATTTCAGTTCTCCCGACTGTCAATCCTTCAGACCACCCGGCCTTCAGTTTTATTTTGCCTTTTGCCCATTCTTTGCAACTCAAGTATGCAAATCCTGTATTACTTTTAACATGTGGTTGCACTGCCTGCTGATTTCTTTATAACTGGTTCATCGTCAATGCCCTGTTGGCGGCCCATTCAAATTTAATAAGGGCTATTTCACGTCCAATTAAAATTATTATTTTTATTCCATGCTAATCCTTTTTATCCCGTAATTTCTGTGAAGCCGTTTGCGTGAATAACATTACATGTGTTTGTTTTCTTTATTAACTGTACCTCCTTATGTGAATCAGCAAACATTTGCATGTGTGCCCACTATTATGCTCTCTTTTGAGGCTACACGGTGCGAGTTAGTTACCGTTTTATTTTAGAAATCGGCTTGCGACCTTTGGTTCCATTGCAATGAGCAGTAAGGTTTATTAAAACTTAATACGGAATGCAATTATTTCACACAGATGTGACTTCTCCACCTTTTCTTGAATAGAACACTTTGTGGTTTTTTTTTTTTACTTAAAGTTTCTTTCCGAGATCATTTTAAACTTTCGAATTCTGTATAATCTCTAGTATGCGGTTGGTTTTTCTAACAGAACTTTAACGTTCGTAGAACAAAACATTTTAGGCCAACTTGTTGATAATAACTTATGCGCACAGATGCTTAATGTCCGCCATACAGGGCGCCAAAGTTTCAGTTTTTGTCCTATACTACTAATAATTTTTGGAAGTATTTACCCAAAACTTTTACATTGAAAATTTCCATTTAGGTTTACGTCAATTAGCTCGCTATTTTTTTCTGAAAATTTGAATTTTTTGTTCAATTTCGAAAATGTTCTTTCTCATGAATATCCTACAGCCAAAAAAGTAATGTAAATATTTTTAAAACCGCTGGAGTAAAATTTACGCCCTGTATGTTCGAAACAATGCGTACATGCATATAAATTTATAATGACATTTCAAGCTATCTATAACATCTCGAAGAGTATCAAATACATATTTATGGAGTTTGGTATACACAGGGGCCATATTAAGGCATAATGAGCACTTAATATAATACTTACAAACTTGTTATTATCAAATACCAACATTATATAACTATTCGTTTTATAAATTACTAAATTTGTTTATATGGTGTAGTAATTTCAGGGTTAATTAAGACAAAACCCAATTGCTCTTTAGCTGATAAGTGAATTTTATCTTCATGAGGGCGATCCACGTCTACAATTTACTGCCGTCGATGCCGTCATTTTACCAAATTTACCGATGGACGTGCTTTGTAAAAATTCTCAGCTTTCGACATCTTCGACGAGAATCAGATAGCACCTCCGCCCTGTCTTCCATTGTATGTGATTTGCCTTTTTTATTCACTTATATTCTTATTTCTGTTCCTTTTTCGGACGTTTGCAGCTTTGCAGACGATTCTCCGATACAATGAACCCGTTCGCACACATACCCACTTCCAAAATGGTGCAAACCGCTTCGATTTGGCTTCAGTTTAAAGGCAAACATATTGCAAAATTTTAATTAATAAATTGCTTGCTGCTATTTCTACCAGATTAATTTATTGAATATTCTTATTCTTCATCATATTCATAATATATTGAATTTTCAACCTAAATAACCGGTATAAAAATATATTAAAACATCAAGCCTTATCTCTCCCAGGATAAGACGTTAATTATTGGTTACCTATCAAGATCTTTTAAGAACATGCTCGACCAGATATAAATTTGTTCCTCCATTGGTTTGTTGTTAGACAGCGATAAACATCTCTGTCTTGTTAGTAAGAGCTATTTACTTCTGTTTCATGTCACAAAATATGAAGTTACGAGCAAAATATGCAGATAAAGATTCATTTCTGTTTATTGCATAGGTATGTATATCAAGGTATACATATATATACATACATATACATATATATACATATATATACATATATATACATATATATATATATATATATATATATACACACATATATATACACACATATATATACACACACACACACACACACACAGGTATGTATATCAAGTGTTTCTTTCTGTTTTAAGCGCTATAGGACAAAAATTATCTTATTGATAATACTTTATTAAATTGTTATTAGTAATTATATCGATAAAATATATCCAATTCCCACGTTGCCCATATTTCGATGACACAATGCAATACATCATTAAGGATGGGCATTAACCTCCAATCGATCTCAATTAGATGTCCATCAAGCGAAATGCCGTCAAGCTACGATCGTCAGCACATTTTCTTTGAAAACTTCCGGTTTTTATTTATCCCCGTTGGGCCCAAGGAAACTAACCAACTTTGTGAGTTCTTAATGACACGCCCATAAGGGGTGGAAAGAGGGTTTCTTAATCTTTGTAATGGATGTGTTTGATGACGATATCAGTTTGTCATTTTATTTGACTGTAAGAGCGAATTGTTACACTAGGATTGATATATTGTATAATTCCTCGTGTTTTAACCTCGCGTTGTCCATTGATAATTCGATGATTCTGAAGATATTTTCTTTAGTTTGGGTTGCTTCAATCCCTCTCTTGTTGCTGAAAACGCCCGATATTTTTAAGTCAGGACTGCTCTAAAATTACCAAACGTTCCTTTTCTGTCAAGTTTGTTCGATTTTCGTCCTTGTTCCTACTAAAGAGATTTTCAATATTATAAGTAAACCAGTTGCAATACCTTGAATGATATTCCACCTCTGAAACCGACTGAAATGGTTCTGAATATGCAGAGGATAAATTTTTGAGGTTTTGATGATTCCTTTGATCTGCTGAATTTATCATAGTCCAGAATCTTGGTCGGTAATGCAAGGAATATCGTTAGCATTCATTAAAATTTGCTGTAATTTCTGAAATAAAATTCCTCCTGAAGCCGATTTAAATGTATACATACGGAGGAAACTTGTTAGTGAGTTCATTGAATTTCCTAAAAATGGCTCTACGCCAAAATAATATGCATTTCTCTTGAAGCCATGTAAGTCATGATCCCACATAGCTCTTGACTATTCAGTTTGTCGAATCAATTTAAAAATGAGTATCGACTCAGGTAAATTTGAACCTAAGGTGTTATTGGTCCAATGCTATTCAGACTATGAACCTCTCAACTATTCATTTCGAAATATTCTTTCAATTTCAAAAGCCTTATTACATAAGTTGGTCACTGAATTACTACTGGTTCTCCCATATTTAAGCATATATTAAAAAGAAAGAACTTTAGATTACAGTCTCTACATTTCTGATATTTTAGTAATTTCTAAGTGCCATTTCAAGTATTTATTAAAAAAAAATTAGTTATCTTTGAAGTTTTCAAAAAGCTTGTTTATGTAACTTAATTTTTGCCGTTCTGGTTAATTAAGATTGCTCAAATATCATTTTGGAACGTTCATATTTCTTAAGAATTCGAACAATGCTCACTAGGGTTAATGCGGGTTGACCTAGAACACCCAAAGATTTATAATTCATACCTGTTTAGGTTTTAACAAAATTTCAAAAATATCCCGTGCCAGTGAGTTTGGGTTTCTTTAAAGTTAAATTTCCAAAAATCACGAATCAGATCGGATGAGTTTCTGAAAAATTGACAAATATTTTGGTTCGAGTCAGTTCAGGTTAGTTCAACATTTTCGAAAGTTACGCTCAGTTTTAGTTACTTAAAAAATCCTGATTTTAAAAATTCGGTGAAACAAGAAAAATGCAACCAGTGGTGTCGGGGATGTTCGAAGCGAGGTTTCAATCATTCTTATTAATGGGAAGATTTTGAAATTCTAGAGTTTCTTATTCCCACCTGTAATAAAATTTAATATAAATGATGGAAATTTATGAGATATTCATGCGTTCCACCTTAACCACACTTAGGCCAAGTTGTTAAATGATGGTTTATGCTCAGTTCTACTAAATTTCACCCTTGTATACACGAATGCAAATTAGAAATTTGTTTATGTCAGATTGTTGTTATTATGACAGTGAAACATTTCGTAATGATGACAAAATTTATGAGGATCGGGTTTAGATGAACCAAACTTTAGTGATATTTCAACAAGTCAGCCTTTGTTATCATCAGTCGCCTTATATCAGATTGTTATCTGTAAATTTATGCCAACATTCTGTTAAGTGCAAACAGCAATGACACATGTTTTTATCATTTAAATCTACTTTAATGGGAAATGACAATATACACACAATTATACTAAAAAATATCAGTTTTATGTATGATTCAGTTCCAACCACTTTGATCAATTAGATGATTTAATATAAATTTTTTATATAATCATTAAAAATTGACTTTATTATATTATATTGTTTTTAACAGTGTAGTTATGAAGTATGTTCCTTTATAAGTGCATTACTTTGGCTTCCCCAAAAAGTTGTGCCTTTAATCGAGTCCCTAAATCCTTGCTGACATTGTTGAACATGTCTACAGCTCTCTCTTGTATATGTCTTTTTGCACGTTTTATCGCTCCTGCTAAGTTATTTACCTAAAGTGAAGTCAAATTTTCGTTCTGCTGCACCGAAAACAGCGAATCTTACCAGTCGTTGTTTTGCACCAGTATCAAGAACCTTCTCCCAGAACACTTTGGGCTGCGAATAATTGTCCTCGTCATAAAATTGCGGATAATAGTCTTCATTCCCATCAAAGTGCTCAGCTGAGGCAGTCCCAACTGCTGCAAAATCATCAGGGTTGGGACCCCCGAAGCTGTTAGGGTAGTAGTTTGGAGCTCCACCTTGGTTGAAATAGCACGTAACTCCATCTCTTTGAAAGTTATTCTACAACCATTAAAGATCTGGATTTGGATATCTTAAAGATAATCTGGAACTTACCGTAGAATCCACAGGTCGATTTACGGGTAGTTGCTGAAAGTTGACACCCAAACGGTACCTATGGGCATCTTGATAAGAGTAAAGACGCCCTTGCAAAAGTCTATCAAGAGAACCCCCAATTCCTGGTGTCATATTATTGGGACTAAAAGCCAGCTGTTCAATTTCAGCAAAATAGTTACTGGCATTTCGATTGAGGAAAAGCTTTCCCACTTCAATGAGAGGAAATTCCTTGTGAGGCCACACCTAAAACTCTTTTCATGATTCATTGTCATTAAGAATTTTAGCCAAGTTACTTTAGTTATATCAAAGGGGTTAAATTTCACAGCTTTAGCCTGCTCAGGGGTCATGGTCTGGATGTAAAAAGTCCAGGAAGGAAATGTTTTGTTTGATTCACTAGCTTCAGCGATGGAATTATAAAGGTCCCTAATGTTGTGATCTGGGTCCTCTCCAGCTACCTTTTCAGCCTCAGCTGGATCTTCGTAGTTCTGAATACCTATACAGAATTTGTAGCACCTCTACCACGAATGATATGAATTTAACTTCATCTACCTTGATTGGTCTTATAAATAAATTTACACCACGTAAGTTTTCGGTCTTTATTGATCAGAGAGAAAGTATGCGAGCCATAGCCATGTTGGTGTCTGTACGTTTTGGGTATACCTCGGTCCGAAAATAGAAACATCACCTGTTAAATATTATTCATAAATTTTCAACTGGATCGATCATAGTTTTAATTTTTTATATACCTGATGTACCGACATGGGCGTCAAAGACAGATAATCCCAAAAGGCGTCCCAATCCCTCAAATTTGTAACCGGGTTCCGTTTTTGACTGTGAATGAACATAGGGAAAAGAATTGGGTCCCTCATAAAGAAAATCGGTGTGTTATTTCCGACCAAATCCCATATGCCTTCCTCTGTGTAGAACTTAATTGCAAAGCCTATTAAATAAGGATGGGTTCCTAGTTATTTGGCGTACCTTATCATTAGGGTGTTATTAACGCATTCGAGAGCGTTTGTTTTGAAGGGAAGTACATTCACTCATTACGGAGAATGATTTGGCTGTAATTGCTTACCTCGTGGGTCTCTCACGGTGTCTGCCGAACCCATGTTTCCAGCAACTACAGAAAATCTGAAAATTTTAGTTCATTTAACTAGTTTTCATGGTATCAGCTTAAACTGATAGGTTGACTTGAGATTATGGGTCTTTATCGGCGTACGAAGAAATAAAATAATATGTTTTTCAAATCAGAAAACTCCAAATCAACGATAAAATCAAGATTCCCAGGGGCACACAAAGCAATCAAGATTTTATTTAGAAATTTTATAATTTCGCATCGGAATATGCACTATTTCAAGGTTTTAGACACGCATTAGATTTTAATGTTTACATAAACCAGATTTAATTTTTGCCATTTTGAATATTATCGTGCCATTTTTCGGAAAAAAAAAGTTCTCATCGAAAACATTCTGCAAAGAGATAACTCAATTGGAATAGAATAATTAGATCATGTTCCAAAATGTGAATTTCAGAAATTGTACTGATCAAAGAAATAGTTTGTAATTTTCAATATCTCACGTTTACCGTGCTCTTACCACTCAAAAGGATATTTTGAATTATCAAATAATATCAAAGGTGTTCGAAGAACCCATCTCCGAGTCTCTAATAATTATTGCAATGATTAGAAATTTATAAAGAAATCCATTTTCAGCCGAAGATAATCAAAATTCGACATTGTTCAGCGGTTTTATTGTAAAAACATCTTAAATTCGTTGTCTAATCAAAAACTCCTGAAGTATCTAAAATTGATTACTAGATGAGTCACGTATAAATTTGAAAAAATTCAGTCACTTTAGGGATGTTTAGGTTGGTCGAAACATTTCTGAATAATTTTGAATTTTTAGGTGTTCATGTGTCATTTACTAAGCTCTGAAAAAAGCTATGAAGATTTCATTATTATTTTTTTACAGTCAGAATTTCATTCAATCTGAATTTGAGGACTTCCATTCTTTGGAAATCTGGAAATAAGGTTTCCTATGTCGGGCGAATATATAGGATAGAACGTAGTAACTAAGGATTTGTGAAAACAACTTGAGTAACTTGCCTCTTACTTAAGATTACAGTTTTTCAAAGAATAAAAATAATTACTTTTTACCGTATTGCTATAGGAGTCTTCTTCTGCACCCTCTCAAATACCTTCGACACAGTCAAATCGCTCAGTTCCTTGGTGCATTCAAAGTACCCAAATGCACCCCCTCCCTTGGCGTGCACCACTCTTTCCGGAATCCTCTCTCGGTTAAAATGGCTCAAATGCTCCACCATCTGCGCATCCCTCAGGGGGATCACCCCGTATTTGCCCACCGTCAAGCTGGTCTTGGGGTTCACAATTGGTATTCCAGCGCTGTTGGTTGTGCTTCCAACTTTGTCCTAAAGAATGTGAATGTCTTATTTAATGGTTTCTATTGAGAAGGATTTGTTTTGACTCTTTAGCAATAAAACAGTATGTGGAAATACGAGATTCTTGAAGCGGCAATTTGCAACGATGCGCCATACCGATACATTTGGAGTTCACCGTTCTCTTATTGCATTCTCGGCATGGTCAAGTACAGAGAAGAGTTTTATGGTGTCCATTTACACTTAACGGGTACCACGTTTTGTTTTAAACATCTCATAGGAAAATTTTATTAAAATATTTTGTTTTAAGTGGCAAAAAGTGTCTGGTCACTTTAATTATGTTTATAAGGAAATTTCGTGTTTTTGGACAGATACAGCAAGATTGAATGTAACAAAACTCCCATAGTAAAAGATGAATCTTCTCCCATTATTGCATTCTCGGCATTACTTCATAATGAACTCACGATTTCCCGTAAGGCCCCACCAAGGAACCAATTACTTCGTGGGTTCTTCGTCTTTCAGTGCAGCGTTTTGTCAATTTGGCCGTGCTTGTTTAATCTGCTTACAAAGCATATACATTTTGAATTTTAATGGGGTCTATATCGTACAATTATCTATATTGTACCATTTGCGATTGTGCACTTTATTGCTCGTATCTTTTCAATTGATATTATTAAATGCCTACACATGTGAAAAAAAACATGGTTCAGTGAAAGTCATATCGTGGAAATTGGTTTAGGATTTTCAGCAAAAATGATAAGATATGTGGGCATCCTGTATAAAGATAAAATTGATTTAAAGAAAGCGATAATCCTCTAGTAGGTGTAATGTTTAATACAGGAAATTAGGTAATTATAGCAGCTTTAATTTATAGCATAGGACTAAATCAGATCTATAAAAAATAATCCTAGAAATATCCAATTTAGGGTATTTTAAATGAACAAACAAACCTTATTTTTGGCCTTCCAATCCTCAAGTTGTCTATCAGCAGGTTCCCTGCTTTTGGTATTCATTCTGGATATAAATCACATACAATTACCACTACTATGCTATGCTTTCTACAGCTTATGAATAACTAATTATATAGTTTTCTTCCTGATCTATTTATTTTTTTTCATTCGTATATCTTTATGCACTTTTTGAGGAAGTGGTCACTTGCAACGCGATAAAAGTGCCTTTGTAAATGTTTTCTTAGTGGTTTTATGGTTTTCTGTTTGTCTTGTAACGTCAGGGTCAGTAGATTTTACCTACACATGTGTCTTTAGTTTTATCGTCTACCTTTTATCGATGGGATATAGAGATTGTGTTGCATATTTGAGATCTTCATTAAAATCACAGAGGAGGCTGTTAATAATATAAACTTTAAAAATAAATCAAAAGATAAAAGAATCCAAAAAGAAAATCGTTTTTATTGCTTAACATATGATTACATTTATTCTGAAATTATGGTTCACGAAATCAGATAGAATTTATATCTGCTACCAGTCCATTTTCCGCCATGCTCTTAGGTCTCTGTTTTTACTTTCCAAATTCTCTAGCTTCTCACTTGATATTCATTTCCGGAATGCCGATTGAATGTCCATGTTCTCTTATTCTTGTTATCAACACTGTCATTTTGATTACTGGTGTTGCAAGTTTCCATTTTGTAATTTTATTACTTCATATTTATTCTGCTTACTTTTGCAAAAACGCTAACAATTTCGAACTTAAAATGTGAAGACTGAGCGCTAAAATGCTAACGAAGGAATATTGAGAAAGATACCACGAAACGAATTTGCGAGAAATACATCTAAATAATATTTATATTTCGCAAACTGTAAACTTTATTGTAAAATTACAATGAATGGAATAAAAGTGAAGGGTGACAAAAATTAACAACAATAGGAAATGAAAAATATCGACTGGATCGGTAAAAGGATTATTTTGTGGAAAAAGAAGTTGTAAAGTCTAATAGAACCAGTGTGAAGAGAAATATTCAAGGAGCCAAGCTTTAAAATTTGACTAGAAAATTTGTATAGGTAAAAGATGTATAAAATTGTGGGGATATTGGTTCAAATTAAGATTAAGTTACAAGCTAAAAGGTTGAGTCGTAAAAAATGAGGAACAATGCAGACAAAGAAGGGAAAAAACATGAAAATAAGTTGAAAGGCTCATAAATTTAAACAGAAATTTATCTCAAGGACTCTTTAAGTGTTTGGTCAGCCATACTCGGAAACCGGTGAAGAGTAAATTAGTCGTATTCACAGTCTGCCGACGCCATTTCTACGCTTTGACCACCATGAAACTCGCTCAAGTGTATTTGTGGTTCCCGTCGGAATTATCGAGCCCTTTTTCATTCGTTGAATATGATTAAGAAAGCGAAAAGTTGACAAGAAGTCGCCAATACGGACAAATTACACGACCTGGCCAATAAATCTTAAGCAGGCCGGACGACTTTGGGCGCCAGAGCGGGATCTCGCATCTCTGTAGTGGTACTTTTTCTTTTTAGTTTTTTACCACTTAGGAATGCCTCAAGAATTCGACGTGGTGCTTGGTACGTTCTTTGTTTTAGTACCAGAAGAAACATGAAGGTGTGTGCGGTCAGCTTTAAATGTCAGCCATATTCGTGCCAGACTACAGACTTGTAAACAATAATTAACATTATTAAAGATTTTCAATGACAGGGAAAGAAGTTTCTAGTACCTAAGGGCTATAACTGACCAATCTATGTAATGAAAACATAATGAGAAATCTAAAAGACGCTTTTAAATGAGGCGCCATTTCATTAACAAACAACAAGATACAGACAATAAAAATACAAATCAGCCCATTTTCTTATCCACTACTATGAGTAATATAGCAGAGATCATCAATCATCAATAATTTCAACGTATCTACACAAACAACGTGTCCAAGTTGCAACCACACACGCACGTACATACATATGGCGAAGATGTAGATAACTGATGAAGTAGGTACAAATTTATCGGTTTTATAGTTTGCGTGACTGTTATACACTCATCGGTTCTTTGTAACTGTAAAAGAACTTCATAAAGTATAATTTAATTTATTTTTAGCCCGCTTTTTAACACATTTTCTAATTACCCGTTTGTATATTTTTTCGAGCGATAACAGTTCATTGTCATTTAAAGTATGGTGATTCGATGCACACGACTTGAGAATAAACTACTTCGTTGGACATCGTAAGTTACACAGGAAAATAGGACAAACTACATTTTGATGCTACGTGGTTTCCAAAGCAGGCCATTCTTGGCTTTTCAGAACGATTTTCTGTCCACGATAAGGTTGAAGGTACTCAAATTTCCTTTAAATACCTGTCCGTCAAAGATTCATCGAATTAATCGATCTTTGATATTGGGTGGGGCCATCGAAGTGATATTCAACAAGTTAGTAATTCGAGGGACAATTAAATATCAATATTTGTAATTAACACATATTGTCACCTTAGTACTACAAATAGGTAACTTGAAATTTGACTTTTTGCGAAATGAATTTAGATTTTGCATTCAAAATCAAAAGTATCAAAATCTATCAATAGATATTTATGGCTATTTTGTTTGGCTGGCTATTAAGTATCTTTTTCAAATACAGTTATCATTGCAATTTTTTAAATATAATTTTATACGTTCATAGTTTTAATAACTCAAAGTGAGCAAAATTCAAGTTACCTACTTGCAGCATTAGGGTGACGATGTACAGAGAGAACTGAAAACAACCATTAATTTATTTGTGATGCTTTCCTGTCATGTTTAAGATCAGTTTTGTTCAATTCCTTTTATTGCATTTTACATTATTTTCCTTCATAATGCTGAATTATAGACTCTGCATCAAGATGGTCCTTTAATTTATAATGTGTTGCATTTATTTGTTTTTAGCTATTTCTATTATATCTTTCCTGCGTTTGTTGTGAAAGTTTTGAATGTTTTCTATAATTTTTATGCAAATCTCTTTTTACTTGTTTATCTTGGAACTATAGTTTTCAATTGCGAGTCTTTCAAATTGTTTACTTGTAACATCTTTTCGGTTAAGACTTTTTATCTGTCGCGTCTGGTTTTCTTTCTTACTATTTCTACGTAAATTGCTCATATTACTGATAATTTACTTTGACATTGCCCTTTTGCCTTCTTAATGTTCGTTTTCAGCATTTTTCTTGTAATAAGTCAACGTGAATTTTCCATTTGTCTTTTTCAGCTCCCTGCTAAAATAGTATAAACTCTCATTATGTTTGAATTGCATATTCAGCATTTTCAAATTAGAGTCCTTTTTATAAATATTTATGAAGTACATCACTATCACTCTACTTTACTAGAATGTCTCCAGAATCTAGCGTAATGTCCTATGTACTTCAACACCACACCCCTTTTTTTACTTGACGTTAAGGACATTTCTAACGAACGAACCTTGATACTACGAATAACCATGTGTTTATTATTTGGGTACTAAAATATCCTTATCATTGCATTGCTTGTAAATGAAAACACCAAACAAAATCATGTCATGTCGGAACACGCCACCATAAGCGTGTCCAGAATGACCTGATGCAATATCGCCAAGATAACCCATTGGGATTAGTCGGCAGTTTCGGGTCACCAATCATAAGAAATTGTAGCGAAAACCCCACGAGCAAGGCGCGTGTCTTTGGTGATTATCACCTATCACTATATGTATACTTAAAGATTTACAATATTGTTTTTTATTATTATTGAATTATCTGTAAAAGTGATAAACGTTAAAAATAGCTTTCAAGAAAGAAAACTAATTTAACGTTAAATCGATGTTAACAGTCGCATTCCTGAAGGCGATTCAGGAAGCGATTAGATGGTCACGAACGCTTTATCTTCACTTAGACACGGTTACATGGTACTGGTTATCCTGTAGGTCTGTAGCTTGGGGCAGTTCTAGGTATACGATCTAAAAAGAAGTTGACTTGACGGGTAATGACCAGAACTGAAATGCCATCGCTTTTGTCTTGAGTATAAGTAGATGTCACCGTGCTGAAGTTTGTTGTGTTGTACGGGTTTTTGCGTAGATTTTTTTGCCGAATGTTATTGTTTTTGTATCGTCACTTTCAAATGCTTTTTTATTCGCACTCAAAAGTCGAAATTAATGTACGATCTAACATATGCACAATCCTGAACACATATAAAAAAGACAAAGACGAAATTATAGATGGTTAAGATACACACACCTCATTGCTGCCTATCCTCTGATTATGACGAGATTTCCATTTCTTCGCAAGTTGAATTTCAACTTCTCTTTTTCTTACTTTTACATTTGGTTTTTGTTGTATTTTTGTTTTTCTTTCTTTTCTAAAATTTCTATAGTTTTCATGTATTTTTTCAGCATCCTTCCTTTTGTTGTTATTATGGCAGTTTTGATCTCGGCCTTTCCCCATTTTTAAAAGATTTTCAGATATTCTTTCAATTCCTACTATGATTTTTATAGTACTTATTTGATAACTTTTGGGATTTTCTACCCGATATACAATGTATATTTTCAGTTTCGCCTCTCTTTGTTCGTTTTGTTTTACCTTCGTTACTCTTTGTTTTTCATCCTAGTTGATTCAATTTTTCATGTTTCCACCCGTTCACTTTACCATGATTTTAATGTTTTAATTAATTTTTTTCTCTACAAGTTTTCTATAATTCTGTTATCTACAGTTAAATGAATATAAGGTATTGATAGAGGAACGAATAGAATCGAAATTGGCAGCTCTGTCGTAGGTATTTCTAAGGGCAATTAACCTGCTCTTGCCTCATAAATTTCCGTCCACATTATTTAGCACGCCATATCCGTATGCAAAGCTGGAGCTGAGATAAGACTGGTAGGTGGTAATAAAAAATTAAATAATTCATTCATTAATAATTAATGGCGACCAATTTTGTCGTATTTGCTAATTATTGTTGGCCGCAAATATAGAAGCCGGTACTCGACTGATAATTCCACCGGATGCTATTTTAAAAGCTTCATAAAAGCTTATTATGCAGTCAGCTTTGAATAAAAAAATATTTATTTGAATGACATGTTATTGAACGAATCGGCTTAATTATGATGCCTTAATTTCGTTTTTACATGCTTCCAGATTTGTGCACTTAAAATTCTTAAAAGCAGCATTATTGATACTGTTAAAACCGAGGCAATATGCTATTTTATTTTCAAGGAGATTTATTTTTATTCTTAGCTTTCTCCATTGTTTATTGTTTCAATTTCATGACTCAGTGATCTAATCCTGTATAGTTTTTATTTCATCCAGAAGTGACATCTCATGCAAAGTTAAATTGCATCTGAATCGACAGAACTGTAGTTTTAAAGCGTGTGAAATGTATGGGAATCATTGATCGAGACGATTTCTCGTGGGAATCGAATCGTTTTGGATTAATTAGGATTTGATACTATTAGTAGGTAAACAGTTATTCGATGTACCGCAACAATGAAACATGAAAATAAATACGAGCAATTGAATAGGATCGATAACTTACGTAGGTTTAAAAGCGTATTGTATAATAATTTAGAGATTTAGAGAATTAGGTCTTTCTTTTTTAATCCTACCTATCTTTTGATAATCTCAAATAAACTCCAAGAGTTGTAGAAACTAAAGAAATGGACACACTTTTCTGGCAGGTTTAAGTTTCCTCGAAAATCACATAAACCCCATTGAAAGTAGGATACTTTCATGGAAATTTCGTAGGACAATCCAAAAGATGCTTCAGAAATTGCAAATATCGCACAAATTTTCTAGAAGCTGCAAATATGTTAGGATTCTTCAACGTTTAAATATACTTCTTGAGAAGTAGTCAATTTACTTGTGAAACCTAGGAAACGCTTAATAAATAAGAAAACGATGGAGTGTGTAAGTGTACCAAGTGTATGATTTCCTTAGAAATTATGAAATAAGATAGATCATTGACTAGTTTTTAGATCTTCAACGAAATTATCTTCTAGATAAATGGCGATGAAAGTAGGTGTACCACAATGAACGTCTTATCTAATTCAAAAGAAGGCTAACGTTTCGATACATTCGCAACTTTTACCAAAGCTGCGACGCTATTATTCATTAGTGCCAAAATTAAGCTGTACCAGACATAACACATACCAAAGCATCAGAAAAGTGTGTGTAATCATAATCTTACTGAATTAACGTTTCAAAATTATATATGCAAAGGAATTAACCGCGACAAAGATGATAACACATAGTATGTACATGGCATGTTGAGGACACCAAGAGACGAGCTACAACTCGTTAAATATTAATAATTAATCTGGGCACCAAGGTGGAAAATATTACATGACTGCTAACTTTCATGTCATGTTTTCAATCTGTCTGATGGCTTGAAGTTGCTTTTACTAAACCGAAAATTAAGGATTTTATTTAATTGAATTTGTCTCTGTAATGGAATAAGCAAGAATGGGTTTGTAACTTGAACATTTTCTTCAATTTGCAACAGAATTTATACGGACGTTTTCCCTAACATTCCGGGATATTCGATGGATTAAAGCTGCTTCTACTAACTCCGAGCTAACGGCTTTAATTTAATTCTTGCCGCCCGTAGAATAAACGAGTTAAAATTAAGAATGTGCATTTATAAATAATTGCTTAATAGCAATTTTTTGCATCTAGTTGATGATGACTGATATTATAGGAAAAAAGTTCGTAATATTTTGTAGTCAATTTGACAACTTAGTCACCTTCAGTGACCACTAAACGCGATAATTGCTTCATTTTAACTCGTACAGTTGATGATTGATTAAGAGGAGGAATGTTCGTGTTAATCCTTGCTTTATCAAGCAGTTTTAATAATTGTATCTGAGGTATTAAAAACGATAATAAAAAATCTGCGAAAAAAGAGTCGATTTTAAGGTTATTTTATAAGCAACTAAATTCATAAACAAAATTTGTTTAAGGTTTGATGACTTAAAGCAACTTTTGCTATACCCGAAATAACAAATTTAACTTCATTCACCTGATGATGCATTGCACAAGACTTCAAAATAGGGATGTTCTCTTTTAAAGTGACTTTATAATTAACAAATATTTTTCCATTACAGGATATCGTTAACGACAAAAAAATACTTGAATGGTTTAAGATATTTAAAATTTAATGGCTTAGGGCTAAATTATCAATGTCGTCTTAACTTTATCTACAAAATAATATCGTAAAAACGTTAAAAAAGAGCCTTATTATTGGTCAGTTTTTTCGCTTCTATGAAAACTAGCCAGATGTAAAACTTAACATTAATAATTTAAAGTTAAAGTCGTTTCTGATAACGGAATAAAGGATTTAAAAATAGAAAAGTTCATTTCGGGAATCGCTTACTTTATAATAATTAGTAACTTCATTCCTCCCCTTTTATCACAGTTTATGTGGAAAATATGTTGAAGATTTTCAATTTTTGTTATCGAATTAAATTCCTTTTTAATAAATTCGAAGTAGCTTCAATTTAATTTGTGTTGGAGATGAATTAAATAGGATTTCAATGTACGAATATTTGTTTTAAAGATGACTATCTAGGACATTCTTTCATCGATGTTTTACGGTTGGTCGCTTTTAGTAAGCACCAAATAACGACTTTAAGTTAATTCGGTAGGTAATTTAAATTCATGTCAAGTATTTTTCAAATTTAAATTTCAATGTAACTCATATCTAAAACATTTTTTAAGTTACTGCGATGAAAAAGAAATGACCAAAAGAATTGTTATATTGCCGAATCTCTTTTTTGATCCACGGTATTAAAGTGTATATTTCCGTAACCAAAAACGTGACTAAAGTACCAATTTATCAACATTATAAATGAACCTATGTCACCTTAACAGACCTCTGATATTTACTGCTCCATTTTGGGTATTTAGTTCAAGCAGAAGTGCCTTGACATTTTATCTATCCAATGTATTTACACATCGATTGGAAAATTAATTGGTTTAAACGCTACTGACTTACACCATTGTAAAAGAACCACATATATAGATAAGAGAAGCAATTATTGGGCATCATTTAGCAAAGAGAATGAATCGTGTTTGTGGGTATGTTGAGGTACCTATCAATATGCGTTAAATTTCGTTGTTTATTAATAATTAAGTTATCGGATATTATTATCACTGACTCTCCAGCTGCAGTTTTTAATTCAAAATCCCTTCAATAACATGTGTAATCATTCATTTCGAAAACTCTCTGATAAGCAGATGGCCGGTTCTTTAACATCAACCGACTGTGTGTTCAGTTATTCTTCAATTGGTCGCGGTCTTAAGCGCGTCTTCTATTCCTCGGGAAGAACTTCATTGAGTGAAAGGAGTTTCGAGCAAAATCGCAGAATTACAAAACTTTGAATTTGATTTGGTGCAGTGTTTCAGTGCAAAATGTACAAATTAGGAGGTAATTTGAGAGGATTTTCGACGAGGGTTGATTGAAGAAGATGCCACAACATTTATATTATTTTACCCATCTTCCTTGATTAAGGCATTTTCCTCAAATCACCCCGTCTATCCTCATTTCTCTTCAAATCAACCCCTTGGCAATAGGTGGCATGGCCGGCGTTATGGTCTTGGCCTACACTGCAGTCTACTTAAGCAGGCACTCTAGAGCAACCCCAGAATCACAGGCCAATACCACCACCTTCATTAAAGAATCCCCCCTCATGAAGAAATTAGTCACCGTATCTACGAGCTCCGACACCATCCTGGAAGCTTCTGACAAGTATTCCTCAGTGGTTTTGCATCCCTCTGTGAATATATCTTTGTCTCTAGTAAATAATTCAGACATAGGAGAGATTAATTACGATTCTTGGGAGACCTATAATGGAGATAAAGTTGGAGAAACTACTTCATTGATAACAGAATTGAGTGATACGGGCCTGGCAGCAATTACATTAATTGAGGAAAGAAAACTGAAAGTGAAAGAGGTATTTAATTTGTAATTGATTCTGTAGTTTTTTAAGTGCTTGTTCCTTTTCACTTTCTTGACAGTGGCAACAAATCGTAAACCACTTCAAATGCGCTAAATTACATTAGTTGCGGCAGTTGGTTTCCGTTTCCATTAAATGCCGGGTTTATAAAGTGCTTACTTACTAAATGGCTATTTCAGGTAGAAGAAATGCCTGCGAGAGACATAGAAACTTTCAAAAAAATTCTCGGAAACCCCTTGAAGGTCCTTCAGTATGGGAATGTTAATCGAAGTGTAGCAACTCCATATTGAGCTTTTACATGCTTCTCTTGGGGAAATGTGACTTGGCTGTTTCATGTAATAAAATATAGATAATGAATAATTGTCCATAGAAACTACTTCTTTAACAGCTTTCCCTTAATACTTATCGAGCCCTACCAAAATCTCCTAAATTCAAGGATAACAAAAATACAAACTTTTATTTACGAACAATGCGTCTTTGACCACGCCAATATATGTAGCAATTTTTAATTATAAAATTAGTGAAAACCCATAAAAACGTTTAGCAATTATGTCGAAAAAATAATATCAATTTAAGAACTTTAGCGTCCTGTAGCGGCACAATGAAGCAACATTGGATATAGTCAAATTTGCTTTATTTTTGGTTAACGAATTTTGAGTCAAGCGTTGTACAGTCATCTTGGGATCACCCTGCATATACAATAGGTTTTTTTTTATTCAGCAGTGCTCAGAAAAGTCTCGTAATTTAGATGGAGTATCGTCTACAGACCTTCAAATTCAAGTTTTTGGTGCATTTTGAGCGTCAAGAATTTAGATCTTTGCGTTAAAAATTCGATATCCCGATCCCAGACTTTCTAAATGAGTGAAATCCCAGAATTTTAAATTCTAGAGAGTTGCTGATGATGTTTTGCAAGTATCAAATATAAATGTCCCTTAGGATTTTTCCAGGTTTCTAATCTTCATACAGGTAGGTATTTCAAGTGTTGAGAATTTAATATTCAGGCCTTAAAATTGGTTTTTAACTAAATGTTTAATCTAAAGTTTCACAATGTTAAGTTTTAAAGTATTTCAGATTTAGCTTTCTGAATGATTTTTGAGTGTGTCCAAAGTTTCTAATTCATACATTTCAAATGTTCAAAATTTTAGATTTCCTTGTCAAATATACATGAAGTTTTGAAAATTTACACCTCTAAAATTAAGTGAACTGAAGAACTTTAAGCGAACGTTGGCAATGCTGCACTGTTGCAGACAATTAGAGTGCATGCTGTGTTACCTACATAATTCATTAAATTTCGTTTAGAATCAGAATATTTTTGTCAATTCACTTCGATATTCTACTGGAAAATTTACTTTGCGACAAACTTTAAAGACTTTTTTGCTCCTGTTTACAACTCGTGTTCTCGGTTTCAGATGATGAAGCATGCCTGGGACAACTACGTTCTCTACGCATGGGGCAAAAACGAGCTGCGACCCATTTCCAAGCGTGCACACACTGGAAGTTTATTCGGCAGTCAACCATTGGGAGCTTCGATTCTGGATGGCATAGACACCCTGTATATAATGGGCTTGAACGAAGAGTTTAAGCAGGCGAGAGATTGGGTCGCCAAGGAGCTCGACATCGATGCGGTGGTAAGTGGCCAGTTTTTTGGTAGTTTTAGTTGACCAAACCACGTTCCACGACTTTTAACTAGATGGCTTTTTAACGCTTTACTGAGCAAGTATTTAAAACGCATCCTTTCGATTCGTTCCCAGGTTTCGTTTAAGCGGAAATACATAAATCGGTGAAACGTTACGAGGCGCTTTTTGTGTATTTTGCTATGGTTGTGGCTTAAGGCTGGTTCGGCTTTTTGGCGATAATTTATGGGAGCTTAATCGCTCTGAATGAGACGTAATTTTATTTGCCTTTAAGCTGTAAATGCACGTGGAATTCTGAGTTACTAAGGAATGGCAGGCACGAGATTGTAATCCCTAATATTGGTGGAGATTGAATTTCAATACTCAGATAGTTGCTTACGACAGTAATAGAATTCATGAAGTCATCCGCTTCTCCTCAATAAATCGAAATTCAAGACGTTTTCTTTCTGTTTTACTCCATCTTTGAAATTTGGTCAAATTAAAACGCTAAGAGGCAGGTTCTTGAAACTGAATGTGATTAAGGATTTCCGTTTGTAACTGTGTAATATTCACCATTACATTATTTATTTCATGAGAATTTCATTTACCATCTGTTCAACACTAAAAATCTGGTATTCCATTATAACGTAATAGTTGTACATACGGTAATAGACACTGATCTATCATTGTGGTATTTTCTCATATGTACAACAAATGCATCGAAAATCTAAATAATTTTATACCAATATGCTTTCCTGGTACTTTTTTCACCTCTACTATATTAATCCAGGTTGCCCTACAATATTGATAATTTACGATGCACTGGTTATATTGCATATGATAAAGTGCCTTCTTGCCACGGTTCCTAATTAAGCTCGATTTCCCACGTTGTGTCATTCTCTGGTAAAGCCACGTTTGTAAAGTTATGTTTGTTCTGGCATTTCATAATAATAGATTCTTAAAGTCTGCTTCCCACGGACTGTGAAACCCTAACTTTCTGAAAAGAGAAACTTAAGTCTCAAAGAAGGTAGAGCATTTTTGCTGTTTTAAAGCTATCAGAAAACAGTAGCGTACCTCTTATCTGAAAGCTACGAGAAATTTTTAAAAAGCATAATGTTAAGATGAAACAGAACCTTCTAAAGCTAGAAATGTCTGTAGGATAGTTCCCGATTGACTTGAGGAAAGAAAAAGAAAAGAAATTATAGTGTATCCTAAAAACTATACGCGACACTGTAGGATGCCAAATTTACCAACAAATTGCAACTCTTTTTTCAAATATTTGCTGTGTTTGCCTTTACTTTTGAAGCACGTTTAGCAATAAATGAATATATTAAATATATTCTATTTTCACTGAATTATAGGTAGCAGATGTGTCAGTCTTCGAAGTCAACATCCGATTCGTCGGTGGTCTATTAACCTGCTACGCCTTAACCGGCGAAGTCATGTTTCGGGACAAAGCTCAACTAATCGCAGACAAACTTTTGCCCTCATTTAATACTCCCACGGGCATACCTAACGCCCTAGTGAACTTCAAGACTGGGGTAAGCATTTTTTACAACATTTGAAGCATGTCTGATCGTGATTTGTAGTCCAGCAAGAACTATGGCTGGGCCAGCGGCGGTTCAAGCATTTTGGCCGAATTCGGTACTTTACATCTGGAATTTTCCTACCTCAGTGACATAACTGGGAAAACGATTTACAGGAATAAAGTAGATAAAATCAGGGAGATATTAAAGGAGATTGAGAAGCCAAACGGACTATATCCCAATTATTTGAATCCAAGAAGTGGTAAATGGGGACAACGTAAGTGGTATTTAAAATAATTTGAATCTAGAAGTAACTTAAGTTTTATAGATCACATGTCCATGGGAGCTTTGGGTGATAGTTACTTTGAATATTTGTTGAAATCTTGGTTGCTTTCGGGGAAAGAAGATAATGAGGCTAGGCAAATGTTCGATGAGGCCATGGAAGCAGTGCTGAAGCATATGCTGCATGTTTCTCCGGCTGGTTTGAGCTATTTTGCCGAATTAAAGTTTGAGAGGGTCGAGCACAAAATGGATCATTTGGCCTGCTTTTCCGGTTTGTTTATTACTAAGCTTTTAAACATAATTATTCGACGTCTACTTTTTATTTAGGAGGAATGTTTGCTTTGGCCTCCAAAACCCTGAAAGACGACCACTCCTCCAAGTATATGGATATAGCCAAACAGCTAACAAACACTTGTCATGAGTCCTATGACAGGTCTTATACCAAACTAGGACCAGAAGCATTTAGGTACTTTCAATGATTACATCATTTTTGCTTTAAAACAATTTTTGTTTCCGTCAGGTTTTCCGAAGGGGCCGAAGCCAGAGCTTTGAAGAGCTCGGAAAAGTACTACATTTTAAGGCCCGAGACGATAGAGTCGTACTTTTATTTGTACAGGTTAACCAAAGATGAAAAATATAGAGACTGGGGCTGGGAAGCTGTGCAGGTAAATTCTAAGAGCTTCCAAATTAGAATGTACTTCCTAAACTTTGTTATCTTGGCTTTTGCAGGCTTTAGAAAAACACTGCAGAGTTCCCGGTGGTTATACGGGTATTAAGAATGTCTACTCAGAGGAGCCACAGCAGGACGACGTTCAGCAGAGCTTCTTATTAGCCGAAACACTCAAGGTTAGGGTTTCTTTGAGTATTCCCTTTCTTTCACTTTGATTTAGTTCTCTGTCCGAGTTTTTAACTTGTGAAAATGCGTTTTGGATCACCGGGTTTATATTCAAATCACTGGAGTAGCAAGTATTATCATATTTTCCAGGAGCGTATTCAGACTTTGAAAGAGTGTGAATAGCCTAGAAAATTTTTACATCTTGGAAAGCGACTCTAAATTTGTAAATGTTTGAAGTTTTAGGGCCCTTAATTTTGAAATAATCATGTTGCCATAATCACATTTTATAGAAAATTGTGCAGATTTTAAAATGGTGTCAACTTCAGTAGCATAATAAATTTCTAAATCTCATTTAAAAAATAATAAGAATTTTTACCTTCATTCTAGTACTTGTACTTACTATTCTCCGATGAGGACTTCTACCCGCTGGACCAATGGGTGTTCAACACAGAGGCGCACCCCTTCCCCATAAAGGGCACAAATCCATTTTACCGGGAAGCAGTCGCTTAAAGTCTAGTCAATATTCAAATGTCTTTTCCTGACGTCCTCCGTTATGGAGCAGAGTGAGTACGGCAACGCCAACGATTCCTTCAGGTATAGATAACCAAAAAGCAGCCAAAAATGATGGAAGAAGTTGTTTTTAAGACCCAATAGAACGTAAAAGTTACTTTTTTTCGTCATTTTTGGTTGCGTTGACAACACCATGAGATTCATGTAAATAACTAGACCTATTTTCTAAGAAAATGTAAGTGATTATTATCGACTACACTACATATTATTATGCGAAGAATGTGAAATTAGCAAACAATGTGAGATTATGACGGATTTAAGTGATATAAATCGTATGTAAGTTCATTTGTGTGTCAAGGTCGAGGTTTGGTGACGTATTATTTCGCTTACTTCCTTGTATGAACGTGCGAAGTTAAGGAAGACAATTAACTTGGTTAATGTCAGTATAATTGATAATTTTGCACCAAGAAAAAACTTCGTTATTTTGACATAAATCGCTTTTACGTTTTATTTTACATGTATTATTAGTTTGGCAACTGACATGCGTTAACTACGAGAGTTGTGAAGTATTAGTAAACTAAAGAGTAGTAATTTATGTATATATTTGAAGTGGCAAATGGATCATCAACCTTATAGGTAGCTAATTCATCAGTTTTCCTATTTGATAGGTTTAATGTGCGGGGCTTTTTTACATCTTCCTTTCAATACAAATGCTCTTCGAACTAGAAAATTTGCTAATTCAGGTGTAGGACACGTAGACAGGTTGTTCCACTAAAAATCTGAATAATGCAATTTTTGAAACGTTCCTAATAAGTTTAGGAATAGCCAAGGCTATGTGCTTTTCTCTAAAGTAAAGAATTGATAATTAACAAATACTAAAGTCTGAAATACAATCACATAAACATTACTTTTTTTGGTTTTCGTAATCGTGCAAAGGAATTTTCAAATGTGATTGTATTCCGTCTTTGGGATATCCTGTAACTACTCTTTTGGCATATTTTTTGGTGGAGATTTTGAACAATAGTTGAACTTGCTTTTGAAGCCAAAATTTGCCAATATTTTTCCTGTTGAACAGTAATAGGATTTGCGTATTTCAGTGGTGAAGGCTCAACTGGCTTTCAGTGAGCAGCCCATCACCAAAAACGAAGCACATCTGCAAGTTTCACATAAAGTACATGTATCTTTCTTCGGAACACCCGAGTTAAAAATCAGCTAATAAATTAATTTTGTTTTCCTGCGGCACAAATTTCAACTGACGATTAAAGAGTAAATCCACCATCCCCGGATAAGTTAGCGTGATAGGTACGAGTGAATGCGCTTTCATGGTCCATTTGAAGGTTCCAGATAAAAAAGTTCTCTTGGTTTTATACCTTAAAAAAGCTATGCTAAAATTGCATAAAATGAGTTTTGTTGACAGAATTAACAGTAACTCAATATTTTTCTTCCTGTAACTTTTTCTAGCAGTTCAAAGATTAACTAATACCGATTATAGTCTTTTTCGGATAATTTTTTTTCAGTCTATCATTTTCTCCCGTACAAACGTCGTTACTTATGTTTATTGTTCAATTTGCCAGTGAATTTCTCACTGAACCTATTTTCCGTAACCTGTAATGTATTGTTTTGTTATATGTAAGTAATTCCTTTTTAAGATATTTGAACGCAGCGTAATCCATAATTAGAGTTGTAAGATGTTGAAAACCTCAACATTTTATTATATACATATGGTGCTGCGTGAATAGTCAACTCATATGGGTACGATAAGTATCACCTCCTGTGTGGTATCTAAACCTACCAGCACCGCCTAAAGTGTCGGTGCTGATCAATATTCAATATCAGGTTAGTAGATATAGTATGGGACTTCTGACTCAATAGCCTTAGCGTGACTTGGTTGTTATGCGTGGCTGTTATCGGCAAGCCTTCAAGGTCGTTTGGATGAATCTCGCGCGTGTATTTGTGGCTGTTATCTAGTATTTGGGGTGGTATGGGGGGAATGTAACTAAAGATTGTTGGGTGAGATGTTAAAAAAAATGTTTATTTCTTGAGTATATTATTATTATTATTATTATTATTATTATTGCAGTAAACTCGCGATAGTGTGAACCGAAAAAAGCCGAGTTTATTCACGATAACGATTTATTCACATTCCAATGAAATTTTATTGCACAGCGCAATCACATCCGCCTCTCCATTACTTGGACATTCTTCAATATCGTTATCTCTAAATTCATTATCACATTCCTTTCACTCCAAAACATCAGATTCTTCAAGGGCTCTTTTTAAATAAAACACAAATTAAGATCAATTTTAGAACAAGCAGGAGTTACCTGTGGTGCCACGGCCCGTAAGAATTCAAGCAATTTGGATACTGAATTATCGTTATCCCATTGGCATTTCAAAATTTCGAGTGGAACATTTTTGTCTTCATCACCAGATAAGTTTGAAAGAACTCCATCCAAAATATTCTTCCAATACTTTTTAATAGTTTCTAGATTAATGTGACTTTAAACTGCCATTAAGTTGAGAACTGTGTCTTTAATAGTCAACTTTTTTAAGGCGTGGAAAACATTCATACGTTTTTCTATTACAGTAGGTAGAAGATTGTTCCTATGGTATAATTTCGTTAATCGAATAACATTTTGGTCCATTGGTTGTATGAGAGACGTAATATTAGGGGGAAGATACAATACTTGAATGAACCCATCGTCACTTTTCAATTCATCTCCAGGTAGATAAGATAGCGCGTTATCCAGAAAAAGTAGAGCTTTCTTTTCACACAGAACATCCATATTTCTCCGTTGGGTATTTCCCCAACATTGTATCGGGGATATACTTAACGGCAAAATATTGATTTTCTAAGGTAAGGGCAATTATTTCCGTAACTGAAAGTGCAGTTGTTCATGTTATGTGGCGATCTATACAAATTTTTACGTTGTTCACGTTACGCATAATTCACATTATCGCGAATCTACTGTATTATTATTACATGCCATAAGCATATGTTTGGAGAGCCAATTATTCATTGAAGGTAGTGGATTCCATGCTTAATATTAATAAGTTGAGGTTTTGCGACAGAGTATTTAAGATCTCGTCGAGCAAATTCTTCAATTTGCAACTTTTAAGTACACTAAATCCACTTCCACATAGTTTTTCGATCAATATTCCATTGATTTCTTTAGGTAAATATATCCTCCGGAGTAGAGGGGTCCATGTACATATGTTATATGTGGCTTCATTCACTTTTGGTTTATCTTAAGCTGATAAAGAATACATCCTTGGTAGTTTGAATAAGGAATGGCTAATTTGTAGACAATCTTGAATGGCCACTTCTTTCGCGTAGAAGTTTTTACTATAAGGACTTAGATAAAAACGTTGAATGTCCATAACAATGCTCTTCGTTCTTTTTGGAGAGTATGTCTGTTTTCAGATATTGTTTCAGAAGCAACTGATTGACTATCATAAGTTTGAAATCAATTTTTCTGAAAGAGGATGAGGTGAATCAATTGCAGAATGTTTTGTTTTCCATTAATTATTTGATGGCGCACAGTACGTAGGTAGATCAGCCTCGTCCTAAATACCGGTGCTAGTTGGATCTACTCATCAGTAATTACAGATAAAAATAAAAAATGTTGGTGATAGCATTCTTTTCTCACTCGATCAGTATAGTAGCCAGTCTATCTAGTTTGTTACTTAAATGTCGCATTTGCTTATTCCAGACAAAAAAACCGCATAGTTTTATAGGAATATCATCATTGTTTTAAACCAGTAAAAAAGAACAATTTTTTTTCACTATCAGATATCCATTTTTTGCTATGCAATGAGTATCACATGCCGTGTACTGAGTAAAGCGACAAACCATCGATACCGATAGCAATAGTAATGTTATAGATATATTCATCATACGTGGCTTGACATTTATTGCTACATTCCAACCTGTTTTTATCTACTTGCATGTCTTTAGCAGTGTTATTCTCTATATTCGTGTTTAAGTGATATGTAAATAACTAAAACAAAAAAATTATTGTGAATAGGTCCAACAGCACCGGGACGCATAATAGCACTAATCGATCTTCTCACTAATAACTGTGCCAGTAAATAATTAGCAAATTTTGGAATCTTGATCTTAAAATTCGCAAAACTCATTTATTAACACACACCTCATAAAGTGCGGGGCAGCAACTTCAATTTTCTTCAAGAGACTGATTGAAAAAATGAAAAATCTTCCAAAATAATTTCATATGTACTCATATCTTTGTAAAACAATCTGTATTTTAGTAACAATCATTAAAACCCTATTGCGGTACCTAAAATAATAATGGATGTAGATATTACAAAACGCTTCAGGAAATTTGGACAATGGGTTCCCTAGCAGTAACTATAGACATGTTCGTTTCTGTACATAGTATTTGTTGATAGTTTTTAAGGAGTAAGTAGTTAGAATAATTTAATTGTAAAATATAATAAAGCAATTTGTAAATGAGATTATTCAGAAAATGATGGGGGTGCTTAGGACAATTTTTAAATAATATTTCGAAAGGGTGTTACGGTGATAATATATCGGTTTTTATGTCTTATTTATATATGTAGCTTTTTTAGACCTATTTATTTTTAATTCTGGATTCGTGTAGAATATATTTGTTTAAAAAATTATTATAAATGAAATAGCGTTTTATGAAAAAAATGTCTATTTATATTTCCTAAGGTATTCAAATAAATATGGTAAGTATTGCAATTCATTTTAAACTTGTGATTTTAAGCTTTTACTCAGCAATAACTGCTAAGAGAAAAACATTTAACCTTAACAAACTAACTTAACAAAAGGTTCTCTCCATTTACCAACTTTACCTTCCACAATATGTGGCGGTCCGCATGTACACGTGTAAGCGATGTTATTACATTACCCATTTTTAGACAATTACTGCAATATTACTTTCTACAGATGCGTACATGCTTCATATATAATTGCTTCATCGATGCCCTTTCTCTAAATGAATTTGAATTATGAAATTTTAAATTATGTTAGGCTTTTAATATCAATTCAAAACTATCAAGCATGTCATAGGAAAAAGGTTAGGAAAGTCAGAAGAAACGAATATGAAAAAAGTTTGGAATTTGCAAACAAAATTCTGTTTTTTAATTTAACATAAAAATTAATTCATATATCTTGTTCCGGTAAGTTGATATTCGTTGGACTAGGGAAGTACGGATTTGAACATTTGTGAATTTTGAAATATTCAGCACCCATTTCCTGAAAATATTTCAGAACATAAAAATATCATGGAATGCATATCATATCATGAAACGCACTTGATACACTTTACGAGTCAGCAAAGAATTTTTAAACTCATCAGATCTGGCAAAATTCCGGGCTCCGTACCACGAAGCCAAAGTTGGACTATTCATTACAGTCACATTCACTGTGGACTTGAAAGGTCTCACAGAGGTTAATTCTGTAAGTAATCTTTCCCTCAATCCCGGTAAATTAGCTAATCCTCCAACTACCACGACATTCGACGCTAGTTTTAACTGACTGTCTGCATCGAATAAGGAAAGGACATAGGCTGAGATGTGAAATAAAAATGAAATTTAAAAAGATAAAAGGTTCTCTGAATACTTACCAATAACCTCGGAGAGACCAGCTTCTTGACTTCCCAACATATAGGGCTTGAAAAGTAGTTCAGGGGCTCTAAACATTTCCACTCCAATGTGAAGCTGATGTGCTTCGCCTGGTTGCGACGATTCGCCTAAATCTGAAGGCTCGTGGACTCGAAGAATTTCGTCGAATTCCGTGAGCTTTTCATTTTCTCCTTCACTGTCTGAATCTCCACCTGAAGACAGAATTAACATATCAAAACTTAAATTGCGCTAAATTGTCATTAGAATTTGATGTCATTTTTTTTTAGACTTGAATTGTCAAATTCTAAAATAAAAATAGTGATTTCGAAAAACTACTCAATTTTCTTGATTTCCAAGCATATTAGATAAAAATCAATAGTTTGGAACACATTGTATAATAAACTCACCGTCTTTACTAATCGTCTTGTAAATGTCCCAATCCTCATCTCTTATTCCAAAATCATCATTTCCTTTCTCTTTCCTGGCCAATTGAGAAATAATTCGCATACGTTCCTGTCCGGCAGCCGTCCGTCTTTTGGCCATATCTTGCTTCCTCTGTTTCCTTACCATTTTTTTAGTCAAAATTTCTTGTCTCTGAAGAAATAAAATAAATACATTTACGTTTGTTTATTTCGAAGTTCTACCGTTTTTCTAATATTTTGCAAAAACATTGCCAGTTCCTTATCATTTTCGAAAGATAATTTACTATGTTTTGATTGTTTTGGAGCGGGTTCTTCAACATCCTCCATATTAGCTGCTGCAAGTATTTTCTGTTTCGTCTTCTCAATTTTAGTGTTCAACTGTAAAATGTTTTTCTCTAATTCCGGTACACTCTTTATTTGGAACTCGGTTAAAGTCTTTTCAACCTACAACAGAAAACAGAAATCTTAAGGGAGCTCAATATAGGATTGCAAAATCTACGGTTTGTTGGTCGGTTGCCAAATCTATCGCATCTTTGATGTCTAATAACTGAGCCATTTTTTCCTTATCTTCTTCCAATCTTTCTTCCCGTTTTCTGGCATTAATTTCTATCAGTCTTCGAGCTAACTCTTTCTTTCTTTCCTTTTGTTGTTCCACTTAAAAATCAAACAAAGTGGATGAAGATTCTATCAAATACCCGAATGGCCCAAAAACACAGGATTTATTGTACCATGCAGTGTGAGGCATTAAATCCTGTTTGCTTTTGGCACACTCTGTAGAATTTTTCTCGGCATATTTACATGTTGCAGCAGAATTGATTGCGCTAACAGTGAAAGGCAATTGAATTTTCTTCACATTGCCCTCGTAAAACTCTGGGCAAGCCCATTTCCTTAATTCTTCCCTATAATCAACAGCTACATGACAAAGAGTGTGCAGAAGTTCTTCTGCCCTACTAATAGTTATTGCATTTGTATGCACTGGATATTTTAACTGAAGCAACCTATGTAGAAATGTTATTATTTGACATCCACCTAAAAGGGGAAGTGTATGTTTAAAGCTGGGAAATAAAATTTGAACATTAAGTTACTATTTTATTGAGCAGTGATGAGATGTATTGTCAGTTGTAATAGTCAAAGCATATTTCCAAGAAAATATTGCACTTAAATATATATCAAAGAAATCAGAGATGTGCTGGTCATATTAACAAAAAAAAAGGAACCAAAAAAAGTACAAGTAAAAGAAATAATTTTGGGAAATCAAAAGGTCTCAAAACACTAATTACTTATAATATATATACAGAACAAAACTTTTCATTATCTAAATATTTTTATACTTCACATTATTGCTTATTTTTTACTTACCTGTATTAAGTCGTCGAGTGTGCTCAAATACTGTCTTATCATTTAAAACTGGAATGATGTGGCAACTCTGGTACCCAAGACTGACCAATAAAACATCCTGAGACTTTTGTTTAATATCTTGAGGATGGTAATATTGGTAACTAAATAGAGCATCAATCCCATAGCAGATGCTTGGAACATTGTAACATTCAAATAGTAATTCTGACATCACTACAAAAATTAAATAATACCAACTTTTCAATAAGGTTTGCAAAAATGTTACAAGGGGAAATTATGTTAAAACTGAAATATTTAAAATTTGTGTTTAGCCCTAATATGTATAATGATAATGAGTGTTTCAACTGATGTTTCAGTTTTCATGGAGAACTTTCTTATTTTAAATAAAATACTTTACACACACATAATATTGTGTTCTTGAAATTAATTTTTTCACTTACTTGAATATTAAAATAGTTTTCTCTTGAAAATATAAATTTCTGATTTGGCTATTTTTTTCTTGCATGCCCATAATATACAGACCCAATTTGCTTCTTTGTTCAAATTTTCAGTTGCTTTAAAGATTCTAATCAAATTTTCTTAATATTAAACACCATATTTAAATTATAATTACTTACACTGTCGAGACATATTAGGATTAAGCATTGGCTCAGTACATAATATAGGATGTTTCACACTGTTCTCTGTGTTAATTCCCAAATGAGTAAACATATAGTCAAACAAATGCTCTTGTGCTTCAAAATGAGTGACCACATTTTTATCAAACTGAGTCTTCAATTGAAACCGTAGGGCTTCAATATTAACAATATCATTGCCTACTTGCAATTGAGGAGTTTGGGTGGTTTCCACAGAGTCTTTTTTTGACCTTTCTCTTCTTGGCTTTGCTATTAAGTTGCGAAATTGTAGGAGAGGTTGATTGTCTGTTGCCCAGCCAACTTTACATGTATAAGAGCCTAGAATTGTTATGTGGAAGATATACTGTAGTGTCGTAAGCAGCAAGTAAGTAATTAGTTCGAATTCCAATGAGAGATACTCACCATTATCTATTACTATTGGAACAGAATTATTTCGGAGTGAGGCTGTGTAGGGATGCACTATATCAGGAATTGTCTTAACATCGATAAACTGAACTATTTCCATGACTTGTGCAGAAATGTGATGCTGTTAAGCATTAATTAAATAATTGAAAAGAAATTTTGGATTGAATTTGAATTCTTTATTATAGTACTGAAAATTGAGGTTAAGCGGTAAATGTTTTCATCTGTAGTAAAACCATTAGAGTGATAGAGAAATTCTTAAGGTTAAGTTGCAAGACTGAGACTATTGTCTTTAGGTTAGCATATTTAAGCAAATAGTCAGAAGATATTTTGTGGAGTTCAATTCGTGCAATTATTGTTCATTTTTGAATTCTCATTTAAATTCTGCCGTGAATTAAATGCCGCGTTTATTATTTCAAGACACTCGCGTTCAAACAGTACACCTTCGTCAAATGGACATCCCATTTTAAGCCAAATATCGCTCAAATGCTCATGGATAATATATGTATGTATGCACTTGTTCGTGGACATCATAGGTAATACTGTCCATGATAATCTTATGATAACAAGATTAGACATAAAGGAAATCTCATATTCTTAAAGCTGTTCCTTTTTGTTCCTCACGCAAGTCAACAGTTTTCTTCTATGTGGCGTTGACTGGCGGTATCGCATCATCGACTCATCTTAAGTTATTCCTCGTTTTGTCGCTAATACAAAATTTGATAAATTGTAATATCATAGCGATTAATGGCGCACGCACTTTTTTATAATCGAATTAGTTTGACGTAATTTTCGACGTCCCGCGTCGTATCTTCTTTTAGTCGCGTCGCGAACTCACCTCGATCCGGGATCTCTATCTTTAAATTTAGAAACCACGCGCGCCAACGAACCTTCTTTTTCGGCAACCTCTATATTATAAGTTCATATAACTGAATGGATTTATGAGTTTGTCCATTGAAAACTGATTGTGCCATTGTCCAGGTTCTCCAATTATACGGAAATGGTGCCACGAATTGGATCTGTTTTGATGCTTTGTTGTAAGTGATGATGTAGTCAAATGTGGCTAACTGATATGATCCCGATTGCTTCCTCAAAAGAAAAACAGAAATACCTGTTCGGTTTCATTTTTTGAATCTGACCTGCATGCCCTAAGATGCCTCAGCTCGGTAGCGGTTAATAAGAAAATAATGAAAAAATTTTAAAATTCCCGAAAGAGAAATTCAAATTTTTAATAGCCCTTTGGGACCATTTGATTATGGGTCACCTCCGTGTAAATATAAAAATTAAGTTAAAATCATCAATGCAATAAGACGAAGATATGTTAAGTTCGTAACTTCCGAAGTCAGACAAGTTTCTAATATAAGATTATGCCTTAATCGCTCTTTTAAATACATATTTACCTCAGTCAAAATTCACGTGTATTTTTAGATGTCAAAATTTTGAGAATTTGTCCCTTCAGATGATATATTTATAATGTAATGTAATGGTTGGTGAAACTAACATCGGTCACTCCATGTGTCCCGCGAAATATCAAAAAATATTTCAGTCAATTTCGCATATGTACAGTGCCTAATAAATATTTAAAACTTCTAGTTATCTCTGTGTAGCCAGACGGTTTAAAATTAGCCCAGAATTCAAAAACTTTGGATGAAATTAAACTATAAAAACAACCATTCGAGTCCTCTTGAGATGATATATTGGACAGATAGATCCGAAGACCCGACCACTTGATCTTTTGTTTGAGTAGAAGCAATTTAGAATGTTGGGAAAGCCTGGAAAAATTGATTTAAGCTGCTTATTTATCATTTGAGTATTAATGAAAGTTCGAGTAACAAAGAATTGAAAGAAGAGATAAATTTGAAGAAAGTATACAGTATTTCTAATAGGTCAGTTTGCTGTAGCTTTTTCTTGCGCCCACAAAGGTTTTCAGGAATAAACCATTAATTGTAGTGACATTTTTTCCAGAAACGAATTTCGTACGACCCAGTGGTGTAGCACTTGGCGGGGAATTTTTCAAAAATCTGGAAATAATTCCAGTAAAATGTGATTTAAAAAAATATACTTTTGCGGAATTGGGTTGCTACAAATTCAAAAATGTGTTTTATTAAATTTTTTTCAGATTTTATTCAAATTTTATATGACGCAGTGATGTATCACACTAATGTGATTTTCTGGAAAATTACAAATTTCTTAAGAGAAAGAGGAATTTACAAATAGCAAGTTTACGGAATTTTATTGCTCAAAACTGAATTCGTATACAATAGTACGGTTTTGATTACTGAAAAGATCATAGTTTCTTTCATATTTCCTAGAAATTTCATATGGACTAATAGTGTTCTTTCGGGGCGGCAATTTTTCAAATGTTAAGAAACATTAAGAAAAACTGAATATAACGAGAACTTTTTATTAAACAAAAACGCAACAACCTACTTCATTGAGGTTTTAAACATTAATCAACATTCTAATGAAATCTTGACCAGAAAGTGTCTTGTCCAGAAAGAAATTTTATAGAATATAATAATTTTAATAGATCCAGGTGATTTTAAAAATTGCAGTATTAAGGCTACAATGCAACATTGAACGCTTTCTCTATGAATTTTTCACATAATGTCTATGATTTTGAAATTATGTACCAAGATTCTCTCCAGATCTTGAGTAGAAACAGAAATTTCAATTTATTCAAAATCAATAATTTTTTAAGGTTGTTTTTCCTATTGAAGTGTTCAAAGTTTTGGAGTTTTGTGCCGTTAAAAATACATCAAATATTAATCTGCAATTTGAATTTTATGAATTTGTTTTGTATGTATATTTTTTCTCATTCTAGCAGCACCAATCAAGTTAACTTCCCCAATTTACAATCGATTTGTATATTTGAAAACATTCCTAAGGCCCGCTCTAAACTCTTCTAAGCCCAGAACTCATCGTTAACTTTAAATTACTTGCTGCGCTCCATTACACACTCGTTATATTATAAACCTTGTGGCAATTCTGCGGATACGCAGTGTTGAAACTTAATAGTAAACAGTTTTGGATCTAACTAAAAATACTCCATACATTTTCACGCGGATCGTACATAAATAAATATTTAGGGAAATTGATAAATACTTAGCAATTTGGTTTTAATCGATATTGGGATTTGGTGTGGCTGACTAATTAAGATTGTTGGACAGCAGCAGATGTTAGTAATGAAAAGCAGTTGAGAGACGAGAGGAAATGGAGTTGGTGGAAATTGATTGAAATGTGATTTCTGCTATCAATATTTTGTCTTTATCCGAAATCTAAGAATTTAGGTGAACATCTATTTCACAAAAAATAATCATCAAAATTTCTTTTTAAAATTCTTTCTTCTTCCCTTCTTCTTTTCTTTTTCTTCTCTTCTTCTTTTCTTCTTTTTTTATTTTTTCTTCTCTTCTTCTTTTCTTTTTCTCCTTCTTCTTGAGTGAAATTGTAACATCTCATTGATCTGATTAAATTACCAACTACTCCTAAGTGGCAGAATTGTAGTTTCCAAAAAATTTTTTAACTATTTCACCTACACCATTACCATTTTGTTGATTGAAGAGAGCAGGTTTTTTCTCTTATAAGCCAGTGGGGTATCACACGATTGGAATTTGTCCAACGTTACGAGGTGCACTTCTCGCACAATGTTGTGGTGACCAAAATGTTAAGTTTAATAATTGTATCACCGTCTAAAAAATGAATTTATCTATGCCAATGAGCTTTGTATATATGCTATAATTTCGGGGATAAGAACAAGTATTACAAAATGACCGATAATTTAGCATGAAAGCGTGTTTTCTAAAAACAACACGAGCTTATTTCAATATTTTGTATGTAGAAATCCTATACCGAACGTGGAGGAATCTTTTAAGCAAATATTAAAATGAGTAAATACAGTTTTTAAAGAAATATGTTTGAATGCAAAATTATATCGTTGCTGTGAAACACGAATACTCTTTAATGGAACATTTTCCGAATAGAGAAAATTGACGCTATACGTACTGTTTCTTCAATTTATAATATTCTTCACTTCATTTCATTCACCTTTGCAATTTCGGCTGTATTTTTTCGATAATTGCATTCCCTAAATACATAGTTTAACACGCTGGATACGCCGCTGTCGCACACCGTACATTAACCTACACCACTGCTGTTTTGTCCATTGCAAGTACCACATTTTTCGGTGTTTCTGTTTGTAATAAAAGAAACATCTGTGCCCGTGCTGTTTTGACCATTAAGAAAATGATAATTTCTTCTATATGTATGTCTTGATAATTTTATCTTCGCCAGTGGCGTATCGCCCGAGATTAAGTTTTGGAAAAATTACAAATCACCTATCAAGAAAAAACTTTTTTTACAAAAGAACTCGGAGTTAAAGTTCCTAAAATATTAATTTCCTCGTTAACTCAACCGAGACCATAGTTTCCCCTGTTTTCTAAGAAATCCATAGGAGCCAGCGGCGTATCACACGAGTGAAAATTTCACAAACATAAAGAACGACCCTAAAAAAAGTGGAGTTTACAGAAAAAAAAATTTTTTTGGGAATTCTATTACTCGTAAGTTCATTCGCATACACCACAGGAGTCCTTTTCCAATCAAAATATCATAGTTGCTTATATAATTTCTGAGAATTTCATATAAGCCAGTGGCGTACCGTTTGAGTGCAAATTTTACAAACTTTACGACAACATATTTGGAGTATTCGAAAATTTACTTTAACTATATTTTAAACATCAAGTTCGGAAGATGCCAAGAACCTATGTTATAACCTAAACTAACCTAAAGTGAATGCCTGAAACGTTTCTTCATGGAAGAATTGCTTTTCGATGCCTCCGCCTGTAATACGACAAACAATATATTCAAACAGTTCTTTTATTTTCTTACAAGAAAGTGCAGAAGGAAGTATACATTAAACGTTCTCAAAACAGAAAAGGAAGCATGCCATCCATACAGCTAGTTAATCTTTTCCGACACGGTTTACATTGTTTAAACACGAGCTGCAGGAAGATAAGGATGTGTTTGGTTAATTTATTAGTTACTCTATAAAAAATATTGTTTAGATAATTTTAGTTTGTCATTAATAAATATTTAAACAATAAATAAAGTGAAAAACCTCAGACCTTACAACCTTCCCCAATAATGAGAGAATAAGCAATTTTTATTTCAGGAGACTGATGAGAGTTATTAGCGAACTTTAAACTTTAAATATCGCAAGAAGGAATGCCCGGGAGGCCTTGCCCCAACATACCTTTTTTCATAAAACATGTAAAAGACCACAAATTTAGTCTTAAATAAATTTTATACCGGGTGATAAAAAAGTTATACCCCTTTGAAAAGGGGAGTTCACCTAGCGCTGACAGCGCTCTCTGCAATATGCATCGAAAGTGTAAAGGGATTCGGATTTTTCGCCCCTAAAAACCCCCGATGCGACATTTTGCTTAGACAAGTAACATTAAAGTAATTATTCTTTTTCCTTTTTTCAATCTTCCTGTGTTTTGAAAACCGTCCACTTTTGGGCTAAATCGTCATGTTTTCACTTGAGAAATCTACGGTAGAATTTTGCACACAGACCCTTTAGAGACACACTGTATATAGTTTTAATTTTGTATAATCTGAATCTATAAATATTACGATATTAATTACACATACTGTGAGGTTTGTAGGTATCTTTAAAGGATTTTTACCTTTAATCGTTGTGTGAAAGCTATACTTAATTTCAAAAAATCAAAAGCTGAAAACAGGAATCAGACGGCGATTTCATATAAATCAATATCTACAAAGGGACTTAAAACACGAGTGGGAGTGTACTACAGCGATTCACGTGGCCTTTATATCAGGACAACAGAGACTCACCGCCAATCGATTTTACCATCAGACCACCGCTGTGTGAAGACTAAAACGTCCAGCAACCCATAAAACCGACAATGTGCTTAGCATTAGGGGCACAATTTGTGCATCAATCTTTCTAATGTTAGCGTTTTTAACTTCAATTTCATAGAAGTTCCCAAATATGTAACCTGAAAAGCCACCGTCTACGAGTTTATACAGACTTAAACGTGGATATTAAGAGCCCGCAGCAGAAGCGAACAATTTCATCACTGAATGATGAAGTTAACACAATAAAGTGTATTTAGTTGTTGACTTCGTGTTATTTCTGGGACCTTAATACCCGGCTAGTGGGCAAGGTGGTACTTCGGTACTCGCGTATAGTGGTGGTACCACATATACAGACAGCCTGGCCAGTCATACTGATGTTAGTTAGATACTGACGTACCGAAGAAACCCAGCTTGGAAGCAGGCATTATATTGTATATATTGCTCATTAAAGTCCGGTTTTCAAGAGGTTCTCAAGGCACAATTTTGATGGATACATGAACAATGGCATTCTTTCACTTATTTTATTATTTTCTAAAAAATCTGTTAATTTTTAAAAATTTTACGCGCATGCGTTTATTTGAATATTTACCCATACTGGCCTCTAATCCGGGCGATTTGCCGAATGCTCTCTTTCAATTGGTCTGTTCGCGACTCGCCCAATACCGCATGCGCCGATGCAACTATAAAAAAAATCTCCCATATCCGATATGCGGTGAAACTGCACAATACTAAAATACGGGCTAATGTAAAACCCCTATTACCTAACTTTCTTGGAAATAATCTGGATAAAGTTTCCCAGCCCTGGTAATCTAGCCCTAACAAGAATTTAGCAGTAAAAATTAAATTAGTCAACCACATATTGAGGATTAATTTACGCACAACTTAACATCGTACTCATGGCTGCTGTTCTTTAATTTCCTAAATAACGTTCGTTAATGTGTCGTATTGTACTGCTAACTAGATGATGTGAGTAGGAGCGGCCCAATGCCAGAGGTGCGGTCTTTTGTAAATTTGAATCTGTACTATAAATTATCACACAAACAAGCTTGGTAAGTGGCTAAATGGGCTACTAACCCACTTTTCCGTCATGCGATTCGTGTGCGATATGATTTTTTCGCATTAACCATGTTTGATGGGGCAAATGAGCGTGACCGCATGGGACATATCGCCTTATTCATGTAGCATAGAAATTCAGTTTTAGATATTGTCTCATGTGCGGGGAAGGTGTCACCTTCCTCACCTTACATAGAACATTCACTTGTTTTGACTACCTTCTTTAACATCTCCTAAATATACCATCTATATATTTTATTGCTAAAAACACTAATAATATAGTAAAAGAAGCATGACACTAATAACTAAAACGGATCACGGGAAATTTTTCTAAATGCTGCTGGTACTACTCTGATTTAAGAGGTTTTTGAAATCCCAATTTGAAAACTCGCAAATGAAGCTCACACCTTGGGAAATTTACTAAAAGAAGTGACACAGCTGTTTTCCACAGCCAAGAGCAAAAATTATTTAAATATTTGATTTTTTCTAAATTTTATTATTTTAAAAATCCTCCTGGTACGGCCTTGGTCTGAAATTTTCGATTTTTTTTGGAAAATTATGGAGAAATTCCAGCCCGAAAAGATTCCCTGATGAGATTACCCATAATGGGACATCTTTTGTTTACTAGAAATTCGATTTATGATAAAAGAACTCTTCCCCACTTACAAAAAGACATTTCCTAGTCGTGGCAAGACAAGAGATGCCTGAGAAGGACTTATTTCGTGTCGGATTGTTTCAGATAGATCGTGAAACAATCCGAATTGACCTGATTTATGTTCTCAAAGATTGTGAAGTAACCTGAACCGAACCGATCGAGAATTTTTTGCATTTATTCCCCTTCTCATACCGAGATTCACTGCTGTTGAATATCTAATTAAGTTAGTTAAAATTTTCCAAAATTTCCTTTTTTTTAGGTTGGCTTAAATATACAGGGCGTTTCAAAATAAGCCTGCCAACTGCAGGTGTATTTTTCGTATAAAATGTTCAAGATCACATTAATAGGGACGCCACTGCTGAAATTAAAAACGTTCTTTTCCTCTTAAAAGAGATGTGTTTATACCTATTTTACGCTCCCAATTTTCGTAAATATATTAAATTCCGAAACGGACATATTAGGAAAAAACTAAAAAAAAAATAATAATTTTTCATCATTTTATACTTCAGACCGGGAACGAAAATCAACCCATGTGCGTATGAACTTCATTTCTTATTGCGGTCGCAGGAACAAATAGTAATCAGTTGGCAGACTTATTTTTAAACACACTGTATAATAAAATGACCTTTCTGACCAAAGAAATAATGTAATAAAATCAGTTCATTATTTGTGGCTCAACTATTCCAGACATAGCTTTGAAGTATTGATTGCGAAATAAACGCAGTCGTAGGTCTCACAATACACTGAAATGATATGAATACCCGATTAAATGTCAAGAAAAAATAGAGTATGTTTACCTTGCAAACCTAAGTTCCGTTTCTGGTGAGATTTGTAGTTAATTAAAAATAATTCGTTATTAAAGGTACAGATGATGATTTGTTCAACTTTTTGTGGATAATTCACGATTCAGGATCATCAAAAATAAATAACGTGTGAAATAGTAATGTTGTTTGTATCGGGTAGCTGAAATATGAATTCCTACATATATGGCAGGCAGATCATGTGTGAGGCCCATCCTTAGAACCTTTCTGTTCTCTTGATACTTATGTGGAGTTCATTTCCAATAAATTCACGCATGAGTGCACAAACACATCCCTAATCAATCCCCCTTTCATTATTTAAATTACAATCTCAGATTTCCACATATCTCCTGATATTATTCATTAATCAATATACCGGAGAATATGATAAAAAAGCAAGATATAGTTAGACATTTATTGGAAACCTAAATAAACAGTTTAACCAGAAAATGAGGGAAAGTAGTAGATCCGTAGAAGTAAATTTCTTTATTATATATATAGTGGATTTTTTTAATGGAAATCGCCCACGAAGTTATTAAGGGGGTGGTAGGAGGTAAGATGGCGGAATTGGGAGTTTTAGAGGACGTGCAGGGGGATAGAGGCTCTGACGTTGCCTGTCGAAAGTGCCACTCTTGATCTTTAGCTATTAGGGATGCAGAAGTTTATAGGGATACTGTGCGATTTGGGCCTAAGAGACTGTGCTACTGCTGAATTGCATCATATATATAGTAGAGAGTACACATCGTTTTATAAAAGCACATGAGTAGAGGATGTAACTTGCTGATGTTGCCTCAGTCCTTCTCTCAATCTAGCCCCCAACTCTTCATCGACCTTCTCAAACATATTAGAAATAGCCCTTTCAGCGATAACGGGATTTGTCTGCCTCAGCCAACTCAATAAATTCTCAATAGTCCTCTGCCTCTCGTCCTCTTTGATAACCTGTAAAAGCCGATTTAGCCCAAATAACCTCATGATCATATCAACTTAACCCTGGTCCACAAAAGTCGAGCTTGAGAGTAGTTGTCCACCAAACCATAATCGGTTCTTTCAACCAAGCCAGTAAGAGGGATCCTCGGGGCTAAAGCCCTGGCCCTTTTGTCATTTCTAGGACCGTTGAAGCTATTAGGGAAGTAATTGGGCCCCCCTCCTTGGCTTACCAGGGTGGATTGGCCGTCCCTGTTGTAGCTGTGAATCTGAGGGAAAGCACGAACGCAATAGTCCCAGGTATTTTGGCCAACGCTTCCCACTTATTTCGCACATTCCACAACAAAACATTCCGAAGAAAATAGACTAACTTAAGTGACGTTTTAATAGCCAGGAAGATTAACTGCAACTTCGCTCGGTTATTACTTAACACTATTTAGAAAATAACGGAACGTATTTATGAGCTTCTTTTGAAAATAAATTTAACGCGTTCCTCCCGAAAAATCTGGCAATTTCGGAAATTGATTTTACCTGAAAGGGGGAGTTCACAGGAAGCTGATCGCTGTTGATTCCCAATCTGTACCGCTGAGTGTCTCCATAATTGAATATTCTGCCCTGGAGCATTCTATCAGGAGAATAATGGATTCCTAAGAAAATATGAATACTTTGAACGTGCGACCATCTATTTACGGGGAAAGGTGAACTAATCCATCTGATTCATTGCCGGCTCTTGCCAGAGTGATGAGTAAAACGTTTTAATGGCGAACACGTCTCAATATATTTATTAAGAGTGACAATGTGCCGGGCCGAAAATACTCTATGTCGAAATAATTTTATAGAGGTTTTCAACATAGTGGGCGTTATTGTAAATAGTAAACACATCGTATATTTTTACGCGTCCTTTACCTAAAAAATGTATTTTTAACTCCCTGATCAACTGGTCGATTTAATGATGTACATCAACTGCCAAGTGAAATTTTTAATTAAACCGGAGTTAAATATATCGCACATTTTAACAAATTTGAAGAATACTAGGTCATGCAGCAGGAGGAAGGAAGCCGGGCTAAAAGGAAAAAAATAAATTGCTGAAGCGAGTAAGCTAGATGAGACGCACTGGAACTGGGTTGGAAAGAAACTGTTTCAAGTGCCGGAATTTTCAAAATTTCCCGAACTGAAAAGGAACTTTCAGAGCATCGAAAGATATAGATTTCGCTGGAATCTCACGGTTCTTTTTTAATTAAGACAAATTTTCAAAAAATTGCGATGGATGAAACCTTTTCTCATTTAAACCCGCTTCTGAATTTTTAGAGTGCGGAAAAATTCACGCAGAGTATTAAAGCGCATGGGCGTCTCACGATTTCCTTTAACTGAGACGAAATCAAACAATTTGGAAGTAAAACGAACGATGAAACACGAAAATAAGCTGTTTTCATATTCAATCTCTAGTTGCTTTCAAACTCCTTCCGCACGACTCATCATTGTTATACGGTAAAATGTGACGCTTCATAGTTCGAAAGGAGATATTCAGTGTATTCATCAAGGCTCTTTTAACAAATTTTTAAAAATTATGACATGAAAAACCTGTCGTAGCATTTGATTTATAGCTCAAGGTATACAGGGAAAAATGAACACAATCACATAGACCAGGAATTGGAACCAAACAAAAGTAGCATTCAGGGTGTCCAATTAACATTTTACCCCCCCATTTAATTTTTGACATTAGAAAAAAGGTTGAAACAGGGACCCTCATTCATTTTAGGTGTAGAACTTAAAAGTGGCCTTGTTGCTATCACCCTCCTGCATAATCCGTCTTCCCGCATGTAACATAAACTTCCTTAATTTAAACTAAAACTCCAAATTTTTTTGCATTTTTGAATTTATCGTTAAATTTTAAGATAAATTTAGGTAAGGTGTCTTATCTTTAAAATTTACTGTTATCGAGTTATTCGGGAAAATTTGAAAATATTGACAACTGCAGGGTCCCACGGAAATCGATGTTGTTCCCTAACCGCTATGAATTGCGGAATCAGTCTTTTCGGGTTAAGAGAGGACTTAATAAACTACGTTTTGACATATTTGAATTTGAGAAAAACTCTTCCACAACCCTCGAAACACGCCTCCGAATTTTTACAATTTCATTCAAAGTCAATAACTGATAAGTTATTAAAAATTCACGAGATTTGCTTTTTTAAAGTCGATTTTACTCTCGCCTCCCTTTTTCCTCTTGACAGATCCCCTCACCTTTGTCCACCATGAATCTGCCGCTCTCGCCAAACACGGTGATTCATTTTAAATTTCACTTTTTCAAACACTATTTCAAATTAATAAAATGCAAATTTAGACATTTTCAAATAATATTAATTAACAATTTTAACAATAATAAGAAATGCTCACATACACGTTGCCTGCGTTAATTTCTTAGTAATACTGATAAACAGTGTTCAGTACAGATGTTTTGCACAGAAAAAAAGCAAATTTCGAACAATTAAACATGTGGTTTTTAATTTTTTTTTGTCATTATCTTTAGTTGTGAATACTTTATTACTTTTTTTACGAAACGTATGCAGACCTATGATTATATGCACTTTTAGTCATGAAATAAGCGAAAAAATTACCTCCTTCCATATTTACATGATATTTAGGAACACCCTGTATAGAAAATTGGAAGAGGAGATGAAACTCCGTAGGTTCTATAATAGACTTACTATATTATTTGACTTACCAGGAATAATATGAGACACATCAAAGGCGATTTGCTCAATTTCTGCAAAGTAGTTGGTAGGATTTTTGTTCAAAACAAATCTCCCAACTGGAATGAGGGGGTAGTCTCCGTGAAGCCACACCTTGGAGTTATCGAAAGGGTCGTAAGGGCTTTTGGATGCTTGTTCTGGGGTCATAATCTGTAAAACAAAACATAACTCTAAGTTTAAAAAAGAAATAATAATAATATGGGTAATTATTTTTTGCAAGATATTAGAAACTATCTATGAACTTTGCCCCTCACTTCTCCTGCTTCAGACGTGAATGGTAAAATTTTCGAATTTTCGACGACAAATCTTACCAGGGGCCGACGTCAAATTAACGTACTAATATACAGTATGTCCTCGGATGAGACTGCCAAGAGAAAAAAGTTTTTTATTTTTCATTTTACGAAAAAAAATGTACTCTTCATGGTAGTTTTGATTACGATAACCCTGAAATTAGTTTTTGGGACTTTCAAAAATTTTTAACTAAATGGACCTGTTTTTCGATATGCTCAAAGCAAATGGAAAATTCAGATTCACAGGTATGACATAGAGCAATTGATGAAAGCTTCTCCTCGTTTGAAATTGCCTTCGAAGAAAAACAATTTTCCCAGGGATTTTTAAATATTAAATTGATAGACTACGTTAATGGCCTTTTAAATTGTGATGCTTATTAGTTTTATAGATAGTTAAAGAAATTACCGGAACCAAATTAATAATCCAGAGCCGTATTATAGGCCAACTGATAAATGCTTCCCATGATCTTTAAATCGCATTTGAACAAGAAAAATCCTTTTAAAAACTTTTTTTTGTTCTCAAGTTTTCCAAGGTTATTAAATTTCAACTTTAACTAAATTGTGTTTTTTCGTATCTGGATATAAAGGCCTCACCTGAATATAAAACGACCAGGAAGGAAACTCCCCATTGTGAATCGCATTGTATAGGTCCCTAACATAAAAATCTCCATCTACCCCTGCCAATCTATCTGCTTCGGCCTGGGTGAGATTTTCTATGCCTAAAACAATTATTATTTCTAAGAAACGTTCTAGACAATTTCATTCAATCACTATACCTTGGTTGCACTTATAGTGAAACTTGCAGTAGCAAAAAGTCCCGTCTGAATTGATAAACGAGTAAGTATTGGCCCCATATCCATGCATCTTCCTGTAGCTTGCAGGAATGCCTCTATCAGTAAACAACTGCAAAGTCTGATGGGTGCTTTCAGTTCTCAATGACACGAAGTCCCAGAAAGCGTCGTAATCGGGCCTGATGTTGGTTACAGGATTCCTTTTAGGTAATAATATTAAATTTAAACTGAATTGCTGGAGAAGGAAAATACCTTTTTAAGGCATGCATAAACATTGGGAAATTAATGGCATCATTGACGAAGAAAATTGGGCTATTATTGCCCACCAAATCCCAAATTCCATCCTCAGTGTAGAACTTCATTGCGAATCCTCTGAGATCTCTGTAAGTGTCTGGATAACCACGTTCTCCAGCTACCTCAGAAAACCTATCAAAGCAGCTTCTTATGCTATTTATACTAATTTAATTTAAGCCCCACCTTATTGCAATCGGGGTCTTCTTCCCCACTTCAGAAAAGACAGTAGCAGCAGTGTATTCGGTGATATCATGAGTGACTTCGAAATATCCGAATGCTCCAGCTCCTTTGGCATGAACAACTCTTTCAGGAATACGTTCTCTGCTAAAATGGGTTAATTCGTCCATGAGGACTGTGTCTTGAAGCAGAAAAGGTCCATTGTAGCCCACGGTCAAGCTAGCCTCGTGACGATCCACTGGATTGCCACCATCGGTGGTCATACTATCGTCATTGCTCTGAAAAATGGAAAGGATGGCATGGAAGGATTTGTGATAAGTCCCTTAGGGTAAACTAAAATTCAAAAAATGAAGAATCAAAATTCAAAAAATCAAAATTCCAAGTTCAAAATGCATCCACGAAAAATTGAAAGAAATAGAAAACTACACATTTGTTCTATTGACATTTTAGACTTCTAAAGAGCTAAAATTCAAGTTAAAACTTCCATGAATATAACTAATTTTGAATCGTACTTACCTCATGCTTTTTTGAGAACTCCAACAACACCTTCGAGGCAGCATCTCTGTTGTCGTAAGCCACAACTGTATGGGACATGTCAGCACTCTTTAGAAGTATGTACTACAGCTTTAACAAGTTCTTTCCTGCACTGTTGGCAAGGTTCACTGGAACCATATTTATATGAACCAAATTTTGTATTATGGATAATCTTCACCACAAGCAAACAACTGAACGCAAAGTGTCCTAGTTTCTGTCTGTTGTGATTCCAATACTGCACAACACAATTCGGTTTAGCCTAAATAAGTCAACTGATTTATTAGAAAGTTCACTTAATCGAAAGTGGCATTAAACGTAAATTAGTTGAAATTCTATTATCTTCCCAAAGTTTATGTTAACCGAACAAATTCCATGTTTGGAGAGTGAGCAACTTAAGAGGTGTTTCACACATGCAAGATGACCGTTCAAACTGCCTTGTTATTCAGTGAGGCCAATGAGAAACCGCACTTACACTCCTACCTTGAAGCCATCTGAAAATAGTCTGATTTAATCCTGTTTCTTTGATGCAAACATTAGGTCAAATTCAGATCAAAAATTTAAAAAAATGTTTATATAACGTAGGTATTTGTGATTACAGACACTATCTATCAACCTTTTCTCAAAAACTCAAAAAATTCTCCCTCAAGCTTCACCTACCGAAAATCGAAAAAATTCCCAAAGAGTTAGTTTCGGTGAGGTTGTGATTACTTAAAAACGAGTAATTTTTTAAAGCTAGTTCAGCAGGTTACTCAAGGTAAAGAAACATCCTTCTCAAAAAAGTACTTCCAAGGTTAGTTTAGATATTCAAGGTTACAGAAACCTTCTATTAAAACTATAGAAAATTCTGTATTTAAGTCAATTGAGACATTATTCAATGATACAGCATCTATCACTTACACATCAAATAATTACCGCAAGAACAATTCTGGTTTTTCAAAAGTTACATAAGATTGCTCTGCTTCATGTTTAGCAGAAGTACTCATCAGTTCCTTGAAAATGTCCCTTACAGCAGGTTCAGGTTACTAGATCCATAAATACTTTATGCAAAAAAAAATCAGAAAATGTTCCTGAAGGGTATTTTTTAGATATTTCGTGTTTTCCGGTGTGAACCCTACAGGCCTTTACTTTTGTTTTTCAAGGGATCGAAACTTGATTAAAAGTATGTTAAATAAGGCACTGTATATATTACTTCAATTTCCCAATCCTCTAGTCCTTCTGATAAATCTATTTTTTTATATTTCTCTGTAACGAAGAGGAAAATTGAAACGGTGAGAACTGATTCAATCTTTTGGGAACAAGGGAAAACTTTTATGAAGGTGACATTTTTCTCGTAAAGTGAAAAATAAGAAACTCTCTCCTCTTGGCAAACCCATCCCGAGTCATACTGTATGTTATGAATAAATCATTTGTTGACTTTGATTTACAATCCAAAACTAAATATCATTTTTGTTTAATTTATTCAATTCTCTGCTTCATTTTGTATCTATTTGTACTCAATTTTATTCTTTGTCTGTCTGTAACAGTCAATTATAACCAATGGAATAACTGAAAAGTAGATTTACTAATTACTTCATATTCATTGTACTTCTGCGTAAAACGCAAAAAAAAATCAAATTAAAACTGTTTCTCTCAAAAAAAAAAAATTATTCAACTAAGAAAACGCTTGTCACTATCACTGAACTGATTCAATTATATTCATCATTGTGCATTATCTACACAGCTAAGTTTCCACCAAATTGAAACTAATTTGCCCCTTGGGAAATATTGTCCTAAAAGGCTGATTTAAATGGTGGAGCTGACCTGATCACAAAGGTCACCATTACTTCCAGTGACCTGCTGAGTAGGACAGTAAAATAAACGGTATAGATGAACATTTTATTGAAAATTCAGAAATCAATGTGGAACTCCTCTTCCAGCTGCAAAGCTTCTCTCAATCTATTCCCCAAGGATTTATCCACAGGATCAAACATATTCTCAATTGCTCTTTTCTGAATCGTTTTCGTGGCACGTTGTAACCATTCAACCAAATTATCCACCAACCTTTGCTTTTCATCCTCCTTAAGGACGTTTTGGTATAGAAGTCGAGCTTGAGTGTAATTGTCATCATTTCCGCTATCAATTCTAAAAATGAAAAGTTGTTATAAGCATTACAAAGTAAGCTCTAAAAAACTGACCTAGTAGCTTCCCCATGCAATGGAATTGCTAGTGATAGAGCTTTAGCTCTGCGATTATCCTCAGGCCCTCCAAAGCTATTGGGATGGTAATTGGGAGCCCCTCCTTGACTATTAACTGTACCATATCCATCCCTGTTATAATTGTGAATGTGATAAGGAGCATTAACTGGCAATTGAGAATAATTAGGCCCTAGGCGGTATTGATGAGTGTCCCTATAAGCGAACATCCTCCCTTGAAGCATTCGATCAGGAGAAATTTCCACCCCTAAAATCACCCCTTATTCCTAACAAAACCTCATACCTCTTCCTTATTACCTGGTATTAAATTGGCAACGTCCATGGCAATTTGTTCGATCTCGGCATAATAGTTTCCCGGAATTTTATTCAGGACAATGCGCCCTACAGGAATTAAAGGGTACTCTGAATGTAACCAAACTTTAGTTAAATCAAAAGGGTCATATGGGGACTTAGAAGCTTGTTCAGGAGTCATTATTTGGATATAAAAGTCCCAGGATGGGTGATCACCTCTGGAAATTGCATTGTAGAGATCTCGTGTGTGGTAATCTGGATCTGAGCCTGCTAATTGTTGAGCTTCCTTCGATGGGATATTCTGGATTCCTTTTTTTGAAAACATTTGAGTTTTCTGATTATATCTTCGATCAGGTTTTACCTTGATTTGAAATGAAATGGTACTTGACCCAGTGAAAAGCTCCCTCTTTGTTGACAAAGCCGTAGGTATGGGAACCGTACCCATGCATGGTTCTATAAGACCTGGGAATTCCTCTATCGGAAAATGTAATTATGGTTTGATGGGTGGTTTCAGGTCGCAATGAGCAAAAATCCCAGAACATGTCATAATCCGGTCTGATGTTGGTAACTGGATTTCTGATGGTTTTATTAGTAATTTGAGTCTTTCGTTTTAGTCTACTTACCGTTTCATGACGTGAATAAAACTAGAAAACAAAGCGGCATCTTTGATGAAAAATATCGGAGTATTGTTGCCCACAATGTCCCATATTCCATCTTCAGTGTAGAATTTAATTGCGAAGCCCCTAACGTCTCTTACAGTATCTGCGTAACCCCTCTCGCCAGCCACAGTGGAGAATCTTTATTTAAATTATTAATTTTAAGAAAGGAAAAATATAAGAATCAATGGAATTGAACGTAGACGAAGAAAAAATAGTCCCCGCCACTGCACTTTAGACCAGGCTGAAGAGCATTTTTGCTATATTTTTTACTAAATATAGAGAAAAATGAAACCTCCTACGCCACTGCGTTTTTAATTTTACTGGAAAGAGCAATTTTTTCTTTAGTTTTCCCAGAAAATTCATAAGAATCCTCAAGCATCAGCACGCCATAAGCCACAAAATTTGGTGAACATTCATTATGGTTTTCAAGGTGGAAAAACCTACCTCATGGCTATCGGTGTCTTTTTTCCAAGCTCGGAAAATGGTTTCGCAGCAGTGAATTTGGAAATATTATGAGTTACCTCGAAGTAACCAAAAGCTCCAGCTCCTTTGGCGTGAACAACCCTCTCAGGGTTTCTCTCTTTCGTAAAATGACTCAAATCATCCAAAAGCATCACATCTTGCAGCAAAGTGGGCCCATGGTAATCCACAGTCAAACTCGCCTCTTTACACCCTATTGGATTGCCAGTATTGGTGGTTATAGACCTTTCTTCACCCTATGTAGCCGCTCAAAAAATGGTGGAAAAAATATTCAAATAGCCTTTGAACTTACCTCATGTTTTTTGGCATAATTGACCAACTGGTCAGCTACAGGGTCTCGAACAAAATTCTTATTTGAAGGCATTTTCTGGTTTAAATGCTAGTGGTTCACTAAACTTGACCTGGTTAAAGGGGACTTAAATACGTCTACAATCTTAAACTACCAAGACCGCACGTCCAGATTTTATTATCTGATACCTGCACAAAAATAAGCGATGATATTGTTGTCTGGAAGGTCAATGCCACACTATCAAAACCTCAAAAAGTAATGTTGCCCAATAAGTATACAGGGTGTCCATTTAACTGCCCCTAAGACTCCTATGAGTTTATTCGTGATTTCTCAAAAAAATCAATTATGGGGATGTATATGAGGCTAATGAAGGTGAATTTTAAAATTAGTGACAACCCTACGAGGCGTCCTAAAAAGGCGAGGCATCGTAAAGTGGAATTTTTTAAATGAGTCCACCTGTATTTTGTACGCGATAGAATCCTCTCGTGGGGCATTGCAAAAGTCTAAAATTTCTTTCAAAACGTCTAGATTCGAGTCACTGTATTCTATAGTGAAAAAGGACTAGGAACTAAGGTAGGCTCAGGAGACGATTTTATATTCACGTGAAAAAAATTGTACTCTATGACGCTCCGCTTTTTGGGGCCACCCTGTATGTATGGTTGCCGCTAATTTCACAATTCACCTTCATTAGCCTCCTACACATCCCCATAAGTGATTTTTCATGAAATCACAAATAAAACTCATAAGAGTCCGAGAGGCTGTTAAATGAACACCCCGTATTAAAACCAAATTGCTGCACTTACTAAGAAACTTTGCCAACAAATCTCTCAGTACTGAATTTTTTTTAAGAACTGCGGCAACGCAAATTGTCTTCTTCGCCAATGAATTATTTCAGGACGAGAACGCACTTAATGGAAATAAATAAAATAATTATATAAATAATAAAATTATCAAATTGATTCATTAAGAACGGACATATACTACAAGGAGCGCATCTCGCTAGCACAAAAAGCGTTTTAAAATTGCTTTTAAACATGGAAATAATGGCACAAGGCAGCGCACTTACAAACGTATCAACTGTAAGTCCCCAAGCCAAAAAGCTATACAAATCTATATAAACTTGGCTTAAATTGACCCTTCCTTCTACCTGCAGCAATAGTCTCAATTTAAGCCAAGCTTACTTAGACTTATTAAATGGATGATTCACTAAAGATCGGGCAAACGGCCATTTTTGTGTCTCGACAACCTCGTGCAAGAAATTGGATAATCTAAAATGAACTTAAAATAAGCCTAAAAGAAGAAGCATTCGGGGTAGACATTCCAGGAATGCTCTCGTGAATGGGATCCAGGCGGCGTGGGAGATCAAGCCTGGATAACTCAATCAGGAAAACAGAACAGTGCGTAGGCTGAATTCCGGATTATCCCAAACGTGGACTGCACACGGCCCTTTTCACCCTTTCGTTTCGAAATATTCTTCGACACGAGTTGCAACATATGGTAATAGGAGGGCATGGAGTGCGCGGTGCTGCACACATATGACGAGGGGTGTGAAAAGGTTCAATGGGGAGTCGGGGCGGATGTGTGTCAGTTAAGGCTGGAATTGGCACAGGGGAAGGAGCGTGTTAAAAGGGTGATTTGCATTCATCAATGGGGAATATTTCAAGGTGTAATTGTTGTGGATTTATTTTAAGGTTTTGTGCTTCCACGAAAAAGAACATAATCACCTGTTTATACAGGGTCCGTCTTTGGAAGTTGACACAATCCGTACGTGGAAAATTACAAGTTGAATGTATTATTGATTTACGGAAAAAACCTGGCACTGTAAAAATATTTTCAACTTGATATGACTTCCGGTTAAACCGGAAACTGACCTTCACTTCATTTTTTTAAATGAAATATGGCAGTTTTTTTTAGTGAAAATGGGTTTTTTGTCGAAAATAAACATAAGTTTCATAACACAACATAGCACCGATTCTCAACTGTTTTTTATTTATTTTGATTTTTGCGACTCTTTCAATACTTGTAAAGCTTTACTAAAACTCAATTGCTTACAAAACTATTTGCCATAAATTGATGAAGTAAATTTTAAATTACTGGAAAATTCACACATTTTCATAAGCAATTAAGAAAAATATTTGAAATTTTTTTTTTTTAATTTATTGAAATTTAGAATTTTTAAATTAAAAAAAGTCAGTTTTTCAAACAGCACATTGCAATTCTTTTTGCATCATTCCATTGGGAGGAAAAAATGAAAAAATACCATATACATCATAAATATAAAAAATTAGTACTTTTTGAGTAAATCGAAAAAAACTATAAATTTCGTCAACTTGATCATATAATGAGTCGCTGATGTATCTGTCATCTGCGCAATATAAAGTAATCCCTCTTAATCTTGAAAAATAAGGACTTTTCGGAAAATTCCCAGAATACCTCACAACAATTTTGGAAGGAAACGAATTTTTATATAAAATTCTACACCCAAACTACACCCTTATGCGAGTCATAGCAACCCTTTCAAAAATTTTAAATGGTATAAGGGATCATGTGACACCCCAAATTCAAGGTTTTTTAAAACTACATTTAAATGGTCTAGTGCGATTTAAAATCTGTCAATTAATTGTTAAGAAAAACAGCTACAAATTTCGTAAAAAATGGTACATATACTGAGTTAAATAGTACGTAAACAATGAAGAAACTTGTTTCTTGATAGGAAGTTGATTTGTTTTCGATTTTGAGCTCAAATACATTCTTTGGTTATTTTTATTTATTTATTTATTCTTTTATTTCTCTTTCATTTTTTTTAATTATTTTTTTTGTATTCTTTATTTTTTAACGTTTTGACGTATTTCAGGACTTTTTTAAAAAAGTTCTTATTTTTCAAGATTAAGAGGAGTCAAGTTTTCTTTGGATGACCCTGTATAGTACATGTGAAAGCGCTTTATAGTCAAGATTCGTGATTTCTTCTGCTTGTGGGCAATAACGCTCATAAGCAACAAATTCTATCTTCAATCTGTTCCTGAATGTTTGCCACTTAATATTGAAATGCCCTGCACATCGATTGTATTACTAATCTGAACTCAAACTTTCCATATCATAAATCCAAACTAACAATGCGATAAAAATATCTAAATGCCAGTTTCACTCAATTTCAAAATACCAAACAACAAACATAACAATTTCTCGGGTGCCATATGTTAGCAAATGCCATCAACCCATAATGGTAAACGTGCCATTAAGAGAGTTCTCAAATAACTAAAATAGGGTCATTTAAAAGCAGGCTAGTACGGAAACTGACGTGATAGGGATTAATGAAGATTACTACATATTCCTGTTCCTGCCTTCCTGATGATTCTATCCAGAGTTGATCTCTTACATCGTCTGGATACAGCTTAAGACAGGGAGGGGGTGGATAATCCCAGATTTGAATCACCCCTAATTATTGTAACAATGCACCATTGTAACCGATAGTTCTGGGTATTATTTTTGTAATTTCCAGGAGTGGAAAAAACTGGATTTCTGCGGATAAGGGCAAAATTGAAATCAGTTTTCTGAGGGAAGTAAAATTTCGTCTAGGATTGTCGTAAAATTTTAATAAATCATTTTTATATAAATAAGACTTTCAAACTATCTGAGGACATAAATTTACTTATTTATTTATTATCATCATTACACTATCATAATTGTTGCACTACTTCAGAATGCCTGAAGATAAATAATTGATATCTTGTTATAATTTTTTATCGTAAAATTCCTCTTTACAAGCGCCACCGTCGAGACGCCACATCTCACTTAAAATTATCTGAGGAACTAAATGTATCTCAGTATCATAAACTACACATTATCCTATCGAAAGAAGCAGTATCGTTATTACACTTCCTTTAAAATCCCGGGAATATATCAATTATTTCTTGCTCCGAATCTTCTTTTAATCCGAAAATTTACCTTAAAAAGTGCCGCCGCCGTGGCGCCTCGCCTCACTCCTGCCTCCCTGCTGAAACGCGGATGGCTCCATGGAATTTAGACTTTCCTGAAGCCAGTCCACAGTCCAATTGATTTCCACTTTCCAGCCCCGATTTTACCGTGTATGTTCAGAGTTCCTGCAGCCAGTTAAACCGATTGTATTTAGTTGGGACGCCACAGTAGGCGTCGCGACGCTTAACCTCCTACTAGCCTGTCAACCGTAAAAGTGAAATCTGGAAAAGTTTTCTGGCAAGAGTTGCATATGCTCGAGATGTTGGAGTCCATATAGGTAGGATTGGGGCATAAATAATTTCTGGATTATAAAAAATATTTGTAATTTCTGGAAAGTTACTTTGAAAATTCCCGTTTGCGCGAATGGGTGTGTTCTCTAAGACATGAGAAGCTTTCTAAATTATAAGGAATTTTACTAAAAAAATTCTCTTAATCTCCTGGGGCTAGCGTTCATACAACAGCGAGCGTCGCGACGCCCCTTCACATCCATTTCTATTGTCCTGATACAAGTTCCTGTCGTTTCTGGAAAACTTCGGCCTAACCTACGGGAATACGCAACAAGTTGCTAGATGCCAGAAAGTGAGCTTAGCTTTAGCCAAATTTCCGCAGCGTCGCGACGCCTGTTGGCGTCTTTATACTGTCCTGATACGAAAACATGCTAGTCCTGGAAACTAGCGACACAACTGGCAAAGCTGGACAACTAGTATTGTATTTAGGACAGTGGCTGATTTCCAAAGAATACAGTATGTGTGTTTTTTTTCATTTTAGAGGGGTTTTGGGCTTATTGCTAAAATGTACTAAGAAATTCTGTAAATCCTTAATGAAATTGTATTTGGTGTCGAAGGTCTTTGGGCCGTTGCTGGACAATTTGCAAGTACTTTTCTACTAAATATCATTGGCGTAATACAACTACTTTCTCGTACCACTCTCCCCACAAATCATAACATTCCAGTATCCTATTATCTTTAAATCAGAAAATTATGATTTTCTTGGAAACTAGCGGCATGTCTGCTGGAGATGGGCACCTAATAAGCATTGCGCGTTGGATAGTTTCCAGCTAATTCCCAGAGAAATTTTAGATGTCGGATATTAACCGAAGAAACTACACATAGCTCCAAAAGTTTTGCTGTTTTAAAATCATTTATTCCCAGAATTTATTTTGTTTAGGGTTGAAAACGAAACTATGAATCGCCAAGTGATACCACAAATTGATCGTTCAAGAATAGTGACTTTGGTGGAAAAGGGGCATTCGCAGAAGTTTGTGGCTAAGCGAATAGGTATTTCTCAAAGTGACGTCTCCCGTATATGGGATCGCTATTTAGAGACTAACTCTGGGCAAGATAGACCCAGAAATCACCATAGACTTGTTACTAATCTAAAGCAGAATCGCTAGAAACACTTACCAATTCGGCGAAATCCTAATATGGCAATACTAGAGCTTTGAAGAGAAGTTCGACATACACTTGGAGTTGCTGCTAAGAAGATGAGTTATTCGGTCTGGTTAGCAATGTCGTCGCCCAGTAAAAGTTCCTCGTCTACATTATCAAGACAAACATCGTCGATTGCAGTGGGCTGAACAACACACACTTTTACCTGAAAGATTTTGGAAATTTGTTCTTTTTTCTGATGAGACCAGAATTTGTCCCAACTTACCCTCGCTGGTCTAGTGCCTCCTTTTGCGGAAGGAAGTGCCATGTTTTGGGCCGATACAATATCCGATGGACACACCGAGTTCGTTCTTGGTCATGGGCCAATGATGGACGATAGATATATTAAGGACATTCTGAATCCATGTGTCAGACTATTGCGAGGAGCTGGTGATGACAGATTTGTCTTTATGGTCGACAATGACCGTCCTCATCGTACCATAATGACTACATTGAAAATGAGGTGAATCAACCGGTTAGATTGGCCGGCTTTGTCGCCAGATATGAACTCCATAGAACATGTTTGAAATATTCTCTCCAGGGCTGTGAACTCTTGAAGAAATCCACCCAAAATCATCCACCATCCAAAATCTCATAGACAATCTAAACAGGCAACCACATCTTCAAACTTGTATGAATGCCAGGGGTGGAAATTTCTTTTCTACTTTAAAAATTTTGAATAAAAATTTAATTTTTTTGTTTGCAAGAATTGTTTTTATTATACTTTAAAGTAATTATAGCGCAAACTAATTGATTTTTAATTAAGAGCCATAAATAAATAAATATTTTATACATTTTTGCACCACATAATAAAGTGTTCAACAATTAATGTTATGCAAAACTTATGAAGCTAAATCAGTTCATAGTTTCAAATTCCAGATTTGTTTGAAAACTCGCTGTAATTCACTCAAAACGATCCAAACTGAAACTGATATTGGCCTCTTAAAATTCAGGAAATATCGCTGTGAATTAACATAATAATCCTACTGTGTTTATAACTGAATAACAATTTCAAAGCCATTACATCGTTATTTGGGTGATGGGGCGAGGCAAATTATGTGCAACAACCTATTATTATTCATCGATTTATGTATAGTCTGCATTGCAATCATTCCTGGAACAGAGCCAGATATCAATGTCTGGATTCCATGGATGAGTGAATTGTAGGAAGTGCATTATTTCTAAGTCGTGGGAGAGTGAAACATGAGTTGGAGGGTAAGTCAATTAATTCGTCAACTAATGGATGCTATGAGTCATTACACAAAAGGTTGCGTCACAAGGACTCGATGAAGGAATGAGGATATCAGAATAATTACAGAGAGAAACAGAACCTGGAACCTCAGAAACTAGCTCTGCATTACTCATAGATTACAGATAATTTAATTTTTTTTGCATATCCCTTGAAGGTCAGATACCTCTACCGTATTAAAATCAGTATAAAGAATTGTTGCAAGAAAACCCTTATGTTCATTGTTCATACCAACAACGTAAATCAACAATAATAAATCGGATCTTCCACCTCTGAAATCCTGGTAGCTTGTTGACGTCATCTGCAAGAACTCGGGGTCACCTGTTGTATCGTGTGGTCCAAATCGAGGATGCTGCGAGAGCAAAATGGGTAAGGATAGGTGAATCACGTGATAGAAGAGGACGGGATGATGGGCGTGGCCCACAAGGCGCATAATTCGGAATAAAGAGAAAAGGGGGCGAAGAGAGCTAAAATCTCGACGAGCTCGTCTCTTCTTTGGGATGTTGGGTATTAACGTAGCAGAAGTTGAGGAAGCTAATTTGTTTTTGACTCTATCGTGTAAGAGTTTTTGCCTCTGAAAGAGGGATTTGATGGCTCTGTGATGAAGTATTATCTGAGCTTTGCTACGGACCCACAAGATTTAAAGGTTTAATACCTAAAAAAATAGGAGCGTACAAAGAAAAAGTTTCGAGTCATAACTCTAACGGTGAAAAATTCCGATAAAATGGGAAATTTGTAACCTCCGCATTAAAGGAGGTACTTTCCCGATTTCAGGATTAGCCAAGCATTCATGCTTAGTCGATTCACCCACAAAATTTGAAGATAATATCTAAAGAAACAGAGGTGTACGTACATAGAAAGTATTTCAGACGATGACTTCCCACTATATTCATAATGGAATAGTATTTTACAGGAAAAAATATCCTCCAAATTGGAGAAGATTGGAGTGATGGATTGGAGTGACTTCAAGTCTTAGTCTACAAGCCCATAAAATTTAAAAAAACGACTGAAAAAACAGGGACGTACGTGGAGAAGTCTTAGGTGGCCTTTCGAAAGATTTTATGTTTGAACATTGTAATAAGTTAAAAAAAATTGTAACCTCCAATTTAGAGGCGCTAGTCCCCTAATTTCGAGCTTAGTTAAGCATTGAATCCTATCCAAACTCACAAAACTTGAAAATAATAAACTGAGAAATAGGAGCATACAAAGGAATTCATAGATTGTACAGGAAAAATGATAAATTTCAGCTAAAAAAATATGTAATGGATGCAATTGGGGACATTTATTAAAGCGAGAAAAAGAATATACATGTATACTATATAGAGGCGATAAAATGAAATATGCAACAAGAATCTAATTAGCTTTAATTTTTCGATATAAAAAGTATTCAACTATGTTCTGCAAAATACCTTTCTGACCACAATGACCCCAGGAAAATATCATCAGAAAACTAACTTCCTTCCTCTTGGCCTCGGAGACAGAGCGACAATAATCCAGTGTCATTATTACCGAAAACTACCTCTAATTGACCAGCCCTTCTCTTGACCCTTCTCTCACTTTTTCAAGACATTCTTTTAAGCAAATTAATTTTATCAAACGAAGAATTCTGGGCATTTTTCTCACGTTTTAGTTAAATTTTATCTAAAAACCCCCAAAAGAGTTTCACATTTCTTTTTTTTAATTCTTTACTTGATGTTTTCACCATGCTTTTTGTTTATATTCTCACACATTTTCTATATTAAGATGTTTTTTAGATAACTTTATTTGAAAATAATTCAAGAATGTTGGGATTTTTTTCTCTGATTTTATTCGAATTTCCATTGAAATTATAGTACAATAACTCGGAATGATCTGCAGTTTTAGAGGATTTGTACGGATGTACCCAGTAATAATTCGAAGAAAATTATGTAGTATCAATGATAAATTTAAAGAAAATAATTGTTTTAAATTTAAAAAATATTCAAAACTGTTTACTGAGCAAATTATCTAATGTATTTAATTAATTAAAATGGGTTTATAATTATTGAGGGAAGAAAATATATGGTTATATAGCCATTTTTGTTTTTTCAACATAAATTAAACCACTCCCGATAACTTTGTCTAATAAAGAACTTTTGTTTAAGCTGTCCGGCGTTTTAAGCATGAGGCCCATTTTGAATTAAGTATTTATATGAATAAATCAATAGCAAATTTTGCCCTACTTTCCCTACAATCATCCCAATCACGGTTCTCGTAGCTGTTAATCCGCTGATATCTAGGGACCATAACAAACTGTGCAATGCCAAAAAGGCTTTAACTCCCTACCCTTTTCTGCGGCCCTGATACCCCGTTGACGTCACTGTTCGCTTTATCCTCCCACACGTACCATTGTGATGATAGATATCTGTGATTAGAGAGAGGTCGCCGACCTCACTGAGCACAAAATGGGGAGCGAAGTGCTCCCTAGTTGTTAATTAGCTGTGCCTCGGATTTCCTACTTTAATACACTACTCGGCAAAAATAAAATGTCGATGGGAAAAATCGCTCATTAGATAAATAAATTTTTAAAATGGAAGATGCAGTTCGGTAATACATATAAACATCTGTAAATGATAACAGTGAAAACAAGGAATTAATGCTAGTTCAAACCAATTTTAATATATGATTGGGCAGTGTTATTTTCAGGTATCTCTGTACTTCTGTGCAGCGACCCCTCGCTATCTGGAGGTTCTTTATATGGTTCTTCTTCATCGTGCTTGTTCTTATGCTGCCCTGATAGAATGTTGACGTCATTTCAGACACTTGAGCCCCCTTTAGGTTGTATGTATATATATATATATATATATATTATAATAATAGTTCGTGAGTTTCTTGAGAATTTTGTTGATTGAATTGATTGAATTGAAGAGAAGAGATAGAGAGAGAGAGAGAGAAAAAAGGGCACGTATTGTAGTGACAAATACGGGAAGTTTTACTTTCAATTGATGAACAGTTAATACGGTTTTTCTCCTTTTGAGGATAGGTACCACAAAACCGAACAATAAAATACTTATTCTATGGGTATTTTAACCTTTCTATAGATGTTATCATCTTAGTAAAGGTGCAAACACTGTGTTCCCCTTAGGGCCGTATCATTAACGTCCTGTTAGCTACTAAATCCGTTTTCGCGGAAACCAAGAATTTGACCAAAACTTAGACTGAATTTCAACGTTTCCATGAAAAATCCTTTGCAGTTAAATGCAACAGTGCATTAATAATTTGCCCCTTAGGCCCGATTTCTCGAACTCCTAGTATCTTTTTCAACAAGATAATTCCGAAATTCGAGCAAATCAGTGGTGAATAATTCCATTCGGATAGAAATCTTGCTGGCAAAGTTACCAGGATGTTGTTACTAGGTAAACGTTCTGCCCCTATGCGACGCCTATGTACATCATTTTTTGGCAATGTACCCGGCATAGATAGATTTTAGTATTAATGGCCCTTAAAAAGGATTTTTCTGTATAACAAAACTAAAATTTAAGTAAAACTACGTTTCGTTAAATCCGTACAACTGCAACACCTCAATAAAAGATCAATATTGTTATTGATTTAAGAATCACTTACTCTTTAAAGATATAGCCAATAGATTAGCCCATAATTGCCTCTTGGCCGTAGTACGCCTAAGCCCTCAGTCTCAGTACTTCGCAATGCTTGGAGATATCCTCTTGGTCAAGTTGTCGCATTTCGTTAACCGAGTTCTTCATTTTTGTAAGCCTGATCGAGGTGCGTTATTTAACAATGAAATAAATTACTTCTTAAGTTGTTGTTGAGTTTGCTATCCCAAAACTTACTACGGTTCGAAAAACCAGGCCTTAAGGAAAGATTTCATCTAAGATGAGGTGCATGCTTGCTGCGAAAAATCCTTTAACACTCCAATAAAGACCGCCATGGTATAGAAAGATACTTGGAACCTCCAATAAAACCATTATACAGTTTTACCGTGAGAAAGTTCATCGACATTTCGAGCTATCGCGGTTTGGCTGGTCTGGTGCATTTCCTTCCTCAACGCGTTGTTTACATTTCTCATCTTCTCGCTCATGCTTTCCTGTTTAGTTGTTGACAACGTTTTTGAAGTTGTTTGACCGATAATGCCCTTTCAGCTCGTGTTCACCTTCAGAAGACACCTAACGCTCCTCCGTGCTCGCTCGTACGACCTCGCAAAATCGGATAACTATTAAAAAAATTAAAGCGTTGTATGTAAATGCTCACTGAAATTAACAAATATGCAGCTGGTTTCGAAGCACAAAAAAAAAGCATTTTTATTACCTCATACAATCGTTCAATATCCTCCACCCTACTACAACCCTCAACTTGAAACATTTCGCCCTTCGTCCTTTGAAATGTCGAGGCTTAAAACGCCCTTGGGGTTGCCTTGCCAGAGTTCACCCGAATTAGGACGTCGAGGGCGAATCTCCCAGGGCAGGAGAAAAAGCGAGAGGTAAACCACCCTTAATCGGGGCTAAAAAAGGGTGCGTGTCTGCGTATCGCATTTTAATCCACACGGCCTTGCCCAAGGCTAAGTTCAGGGCAAGGCCAGTTTGTATCAGGAGGCACGCCCCTATGACCTAAAAATGTGTTTTATATGCTTGTTTAAACTGAAGCTAATCTGAACCGTTCGAGGTAGTCAACTTCAGTTCATCTAAGAAGTACCATTTTGTTGTAGATTACATTGTCGTCACTCTCGCGTTCGATGAGGAGTTGATCGAAAGAGGAGAGCTAAGGAAAGCATGTTCGAAAAGAGGAAATCCCATTCCTCCCGCCAGGCGGGTTAACACCACAATGAGGTACGATATTGCCGACTTTCGGAGGGTTAGAAATTTGAATTTTCAACAATGCAAAAAACAAACTGGCTGATTTTTAACTCGAAATCTAGTAATAATTTTCGCTCAGCCATTTTTCTCTTTGGTTCCAACTGATAACTTCGTTGGGTACCTGTTTTAATGAAAAAATAATTGATTTTTTTTAGATTAATTGAAATGAGACAAATAATGAAATCCGAAGTGATATTGGGAACCCGCCCCATTGATGCCTATATTGTGACGTCAAGCGATGAACATCAGGTGGGTTGGGTTCGGTGAGTAAATAAACAAACTGTAAATCCTCCATGGGTATATTCGCGGTGCAACCCTTTAATTACCATTTATTATACCATAAACGAGCACATTGAACCTCTATCTTCAATGTGTGAATCAGTTTATTAATGTATTAATGCGTATATCATGCTAGTTTAAGGCGAATCGAAGTGTTAATTGCTGCGCAGTGCAGAACCATTTTCCAGCTTTAAAAATAATCAAAATTTAAACTTTAACACCCTGTATATTTGTTAATATCTACTTTCAGAATACAACAGTTGCGCTGAATCCTAACATTTTGATGGCAGAAATCTGTCGTTGCTCTTTGTTCCATTACTTTTGGGACACCCTGTAAATAGGTCGCCTAGAACCAGCTTCCTCGATTTTCCAAATTTTTAAAAATCAACGAAATTAAGAAAGTCCTTTGTTCCTTTTGATCTCGTTCAAGTTAAATGCATGAGTTAAGGCAAATGAAAGTTCTAAATTTTTAGCGCATTTAGAACTATCTTCCGCCGGAAAAGCTCAACCATATTTTGGACTACAATTTTTACACCATTAAAAAAGTTGAAGAAAACTTTCCTTTTATATTATTATTTTTTAAATTTGAGCGTTCAGAGTGTGTACAAATATAGGTAACCTAAATGGAAGAGGTAACCCCATTTGAGTGAGGCCCCTCAATTTTCATCCCAGCTTAAAGTTCATTTCTAAAAATAACCAATTTTTAGAGTGTTGAAACTGACGAATATGATCGAAGACGGGAGTTCATCTCCGGCTTCAGTGGAAGCTATGGAGATACCATAATCACCATTGACAAAGCAGTGCTGTGGACCGATGGGCGGTACCATTTACAGGCGGATGAACAAATTGATTGCAATTGGCTGTTAATGAGAGAAGGGCACAAAAACATTCCCACAAGGTGCCACGATAAACCGATAACAACACACTATAACATATCTTCTCTCTTCACAGATCTCAGTGGCTCAAGTCTCAGTTCCCCAAAGGGGCCAGACTTGGGGCCAATCCGAAGATTATATCCGAGTATATGTGGAAGAAATTCGAGCACGAACTTGCAGGGACAAAAATCGATCTCATCGCTCTCAATGTGAGCATTGTGGACAAGATTTGGCCTGAACACCAGAGACCTAGAAAACGGAACAAAGATGCGTTTATCTTTGAGATGGAATACGCAGGTTGGAGTTCAAAATAACACTTCTGAACGCAGGTTTAAAACTACAATGTTGCAGTATTTCAGGTAAGAACTACACCACCAAGTTACAGGAGGTAAGGAAGATGGTGAAGAAAGCTGGGGCGGATGCCATGGTGGTTACTTCTCTAGATGAGATTGCTTGGTTATTGAATATCAGGGGCCGGGACACTCCATTTTCTCCATTTGTCAGGAGCTATCTCATATTCGACATGGACAATGTGTTTCTATATGTAAACCGTACACAACTAGAATTAAACGAAGTTACTAAATACTTGCATGCTCAGTCTTCAATCAGGCATCATGATACTGTGCAGTAAGACTTTTTACCTGATCTTTTATTCCAGTTATTTAATCAATTTTTAGAATCAAGAATTACTCAGATATATGGAAGGACTTGAGAACCCAATCTCAGTTATACAAAAAAATACTAGTGCCCTCTCATTGCGTCTATAGTGAGGGGGCTAGTCATGCAATCTACGAACATATTTTTGCAGACAAACGACTGCCCTATCAATCTCCTATAATTTACTTAAAATCAATAAAGAATTCGGTGGAAATTGAAGGGATGAAGAGGGCACATATCAAAGACGGAGCGGCAATGTGCGACTTTTTTGCTTATATTGAGACCCAGGTAGGTAAGAAAGGGCTTCCAGGAGTCACCGGGAACTTCAAAGAGCTTTCTGAAACGAAATATTAATTTTTATTGAAATGCTACAGGAAACTGAATTTTTTGAAAAATTTACCACTCACCTAAATCGTTTTGTAAGCTTCCAGAAATTTACCCAAAATTTCTTCATGCTATTCCAGAATTCTTCGCATAACATTCCGAAGATGTAGGTACTTACCGACTTACCTAACTTATTTTGAAAACGTTTTTATTAAGTCTGACTATCTCAAGATTTTCTTATCAGAAAAAATTCCAGCAATCTGAAGCGATCTTTTTTTCAATTGTCATACAAATACAAAATTTTTTAATCGGAATTCTGCAGAAATCAGTACCGGGTATAAAGCTAATTTTCATTTAATATCTGCCGGAAACCCGAACTGTTACATAAAATACCTAAAACTATTTCATCACAAACTTAAATAATGTACTTTAATTTTTCCGGAACATTCCTGAAATTTTCTATACTTTTTTCGTCATTCTCTAAAATACCTAAATTGCTTTCGAGTTTCTCCAGAAAGTTCTCTGATTTTTTAATTATTTTCTAGAAAGCTAGATTAGATGCTATTTCCCAGAAATCTGAACTGATTATCTCGATTTTCTAAACGAAATACTTTAATCTTCATTAGGATTTTGCAAAATGTATATGCTGGTACTTTGGTTACTATTACTTAACAATCTCTAAAACACTTTGCTTTTAATCCTAGATGGGAAAAGGAAAAATTTTCACAGAATTAGAAATAGCAGATATATTGGACGACTTCAGATTTGAACAACTGCAGAGCTTGGGATACAGCTTCAGAACTAAAGTGGGTTTTGCCGGAAATGGAGCACAGCCCAACTATATCCCTACCAAAAATACTAACGCCATAATCTTCGATAATGGAACTGTAGTAATAGATTCGGGAGGGCAATATTATGGTAACTTTGGTAATTTTGGGCAAATCAAAAAATATCATTATATTAAAGAAGGTACAACCAGCGTTACAAGAACTGTCCATTATGGAGATCCTGATGCAATGATGAAGGAGGCATACACAAGGGTGTTGGTGGGGCAAATCACCTTTTCAGCCTTGACTTTTCCTAATAATATGAAAATGGCAGATGCAGACATATTAGCTAGGGGTCCTTTGTGGGATGTTGGACTCGATTTTTTACACGAAACTGGACATGGTGTAGGCTCCTTTTCTGGAGTGAAGGAATGTGTGTATATTATCACTTGCTGTAATATAATTTGTAAAAATAAAACGTTTGCAGCTCCTATCGCGATTCAGTATGATTTAGAAGTGTCCACGAAACAAACATTCAAACCTGGATATTTTTTTACTATAGGTAAACCTTCAAAAAGAGCAAAATTTTAATAACAGCAATATTGTTTTTAATCGCATAGAGCCAGGTTACTACAAAGAAGGTTACTTTGGAGTAAGAATACAGAATGTTTTCCAAGTGGTAGAAAAACCATGGTTGCAGCATACCTCAGGACATATGTATCTGGGCTTCAAAACTTTAACTTTAGTACCTTATCAACAGAAACTTATGGCAATGGAGTTACTTTCAACACATCACGTATGTCACATTTGCTTCCATATTCACTATTTAACATTTCTTTCATTAGCGAAAATGGCTGAACCGTTACAATGAGGAAATTCGACAAGAAGTAGGCGCAGAACTAAAGCGACAAAATAAAATGGATGGTTTCTACTGGATGATGGAAAACACCAAGTACATTCCAGAAAATAATTCCAGGAGAATGTCGGCTAGTTGGACATTAAGATTTATATTGTCCTGTACAGTTTTAATTTTACTCTAGATATATTGCTTTTCTAGATGAATTTATTTCGTCAGTATTGATTCTGTACTATATCTAGAACGTAACAAAGAATAATGTGTTCAATAAATATCTAAGTATTAACTTTTAACTGGTGAGTTGTTCTAGGTGTTAACGTCATCATGATCATATTCTATACGTAATATAGATATTTTTCCACTTCTTTCACCATGAACTGTTTATGCACTTTTGTGAATAAATGCCAATATTTATTACATCAAATATAAAATACTAAAAAACTCATATTTTCATAACTTGTTAGGTATTCACCTTAAAGAGAAAAATTATAGAATGGGGTGGGGTTAATTAGTCGACTTAAAAATGAATACTAATTTTTCAAGATGTTATAACTACACTGCTACAAACAACTAGCGAATATTTTCAATTTTCCTGATTAATCTGCGACATAACAGAAATTTGTTGTATAAATATGCTAAACATTTAAAATTAATGGTCGAGTAAAATACATAAAAGGTTCATCATGTTCATCATTAAACCATGTGGACAAGTTTAATTAAGTTTATTGCCGGAACTGCACATAATGAATTGTTGCTTGTTTCATGCTACAGGATGGGAAAATATTTTTTTCTGTAAATTGGGAATAAATCTGATAGATTTGTGTTTATAAACTTGAAATTGCTCCTAGAGGGGTTTTTGGGTGCGATAAATTAATCAAAAATATCTCTTTGAAGTTAGATGATAGGTACATGATAGGCCACTTGTGCCTTACTGAGGCACAAAACATCAACTTAACCTTTTAGAAACAAATCAAGAAAAATGTCAAACGTTATTTAAGTCGCAGGTAGGTGGATGCTAAAGAAGAATTCATCATGAAATCCGAAATAGACAAGAGGAATTACCACCATTCATAGGAAGTAGTCCTTCACAGTGGTCCCTAACGAGAATAAAAAGAAAACCAAAAGAAATCGGATGAGCTACCGTTTCTACAAAGTCCGGGATAAGAGGAATATTTAGACACGATGTATATCTTTTTTTCAACCATCATGTATATTATTTTCTCATAACATTTTATTTGCCTTGGATTATTATTAAAATTTATATCTTAGGCATATTATAAAATAAACTCAAAAAATACATACTTACTTACTAAAATTTAAACTTTAATGCCAGTTTTATAATTACACAACAGTGGGCTTAAAAACTGGTCTGGTCCATTTAAATAGTTAACAAAGTTCAGCCAAAAACATTGATTTACATTTTAAACCCCATTTAACAGCAACAAATTCAGTTTAATTACTAACTCTCTTAATCATTTTTATCCATATTCCTCAATTTGCCCTCATGCTCTTCAAGAACTTTCTGGGCGTGTTCAGTGGTATGTTCCTTTGGTAATTGAGGATGTAAAAGATACATGTTGTGATTTCCTTTAACCAATAGTTGTCCGGTATTCTTATTCTTCAGTAACACTTCCAGAAATGCAATTGAATGGCCGCCACGTAATGTCTTTGAAACTACTTCTATCTCATCACCCATCTTGGCTGGAGGTTTATAAAACCTTAAGGTTATATACAATAAGGAAAACATAAAATTCCTATTTAACTTTAGATATACATTACTTAACTGTCTTTAAAACAATAGCAATTACTTATTCAACCAAAAGTGATTGATACAGTTAACCAAGTAAAATGCACAGATAAACATACTTTAACAAGGATTATAGTATAAGAGAGTAAATAAAATAAGATACTTACGTTATTTGCATATCTATAGATACATGGTAATTATTCCCCAGTTCATGTGTTGAAAATGAGTAACTTGAAAGATAGTCCGCCACTGAACACACAAATCCAGAATGTAGCTCTCCCTTGTGATTTGTGTGCTCTTCTTGGACTGTAAATTCAGCTAATCCATTTCCATCTTTAAGTGAAATTATGTTGACCTTAAATTATATACCCGCAAGTTCAAGTTATTTAATCGTGTAAAGGACACAATAATAATTCAGCATTAAAATGAATTATGTCCAATTCTAGATTTAGTTTATACTACATTAATTTTATGCTGTTAAAGTTGCTTGAAACTTTTGTTTCCAAAATCTTCAAAGCAGTTGGATATTTAAATACAAGGTGTTCCATAATTAATTGTACAACATAGCTGAACCACACAGATTTCGTATGTGAAAAAAACGAATATTAAATCAAATTTTACTTATACCCAAAAATTTATAATAAACAAATACAGGTTTGCAAAGTTAGAAGGTAAATATTGGGAAGAAAAAACCAACATAGCTATGCTATGCTACAAGACAAGGTTTCTTAATTTAATTCATATAAGACATATCAGATTAGGTTGGATTTTTTGACAAGTTTGCCTATAGCTCAGTCAAATGCATGTTAAATTCCAATTTTTACATAAGAATACTCATTTAGTTTCCTACCAGCTCACTAGATGATTAAGAGATTACTAGAATCTACAGGATAATATTTTCCAAGTGGCCAAACACTCTTTTAACTTTTATTTTTTACCTACCTCACCTAACTACACCTGAGACATTGACTTTTCTATAGTTTCCAAGTTTCTGAAAATTGACTCCCAACAAACACAGCAAAAAAAGTGACACTATTTTAGAGTAATTTGCAAAAATACCAGGTAATGCATGTTATTTTCTGTAGATCTAATGAGTTGTATCCATGCATATGCTTAGAATGAATTCATAAAAACTTATAATAAAGATAGGGTGAAAAGATAGGAGATCCTTAAGGATTACGTATGTGTTCATTGAAATTATCCCCTTTTTCTTGGTAAAGTTAACAAAATTCTGATACATTCTATATTACTTAAGCACAAATTTAAGCAAAACTTACCTTTTCTAACACCCTATCAAACAGTTTGGATTTTCTTACATGTTGCATTAATTCTGCAGGAGCCAGTCTTGGCTTCAACATCTTTAATTCAATTCAGAAAGCAGGAAAAATAATCAAAGGAATATTTTTATCGTATATTTGAGTATATTCATATAATTATTAAAAAAAAAACAAAAACAAAACCAAAAACAACATATATTTTGGGATCGAGTATATAGATATCTTAATCAAGAATGAATTTTGACGCTCGTGCGTCACTCAGTATGCGAGATCATAAAAGTCGCACTCTTATAAGTTTACTGCTCATACTCTACAAGCCATATACAATACCACTACCAAAAACATTGATATTAAATTAAACTTGAGTATTATGTTTTCTGTTTTAAACAAACCGCAGTCATAATGGTCATACCTTAAATTATTATTTGCTTATTATACAGGGTGTTGAAAGTCTTGTGATTATAAATATTATTTTTAATAGGCGATTATTAAAAAATTAAAATAAAAAATAATGAATTAAGAAATTGTTTGAAAAAATGATATCTTTATGATTATGTAACTTTGATTATGGTTTTTTAGGTTTAATTAGTTTCTTTTGAAATTAAATCTCTTAATAATAAAATCACACTTTAAAAACACTGCATCAAGTCAATCATGTTTCTACTAGATAAGGCGAATTAAAAAAACGTACTATTCGGATAATTGATGAGCCTTATCGTTCTCAACTATTAATTGCGCACAAAATATTACACACACACACATACAATTTGCAAGTAAAAACTCAGCATGCTCAATGAACGGGCTCCTTTTTTTGGGTATGAGATAATAATAACTAGCAGACACTGTTTTATGGGGAATGTTTACTAATTTCTTGAAATAATTAATCGTTTATTAATTAAATTTCCTAGATATATTAAAATAGAAAAATTAGTCTCTCTGATGACGTGGATCTACTATACTTATTGTCGAAATCATTTCACACCTTTGAAATGTCATTGTCACTGTCAGCTGAGAAGAAACTCTCCTGTAAGAAACGTGCAAGCCGATTGTTCTGCGGTCTTTTGCTTCGGATAAAATCAAGAAATTAATTGCAAAACGGAAACACCCTTCCAATAAAATGGCCCTCCACGTTCCTAAAGCCCCGGGCTTTGCCCAAATGATGAAAGACGGCTCCCGGGTAAGTGCTGTTAATTCATAATCTTCCGTAATAATCACATGTGTTTCTCTTTATTTGTGTGGGTGTGTAACAGAAAAACCCACATACTCTGCTAGTACTAAATATATTCAATTTTTTTTAGTATTTCTCCGGTCTCGAAGAAGCAGTAATCCGAAATATTAAAGCCTGCAAGGAATTCTCCCATTCTGTTCGTTCAGCTTATGGCCCCAATGGCATGAATAAAATGGTTATTAATCATATAGAAAAACAGTTTGTCACAAGTGATGCTGCTACAATAATAAGGGAATTGGATGTAGAGCATCCTGCAGCCAAACTAATAATTTTTGCAAGTGAAATGCAGGATGCCGAAGTTGGTGATGGAACCAATTTTGTAGTCATATTAGCTGGTGCTTTACTAGGTAAACTTACATAGGTACACATCTGTTCACATAAATAAAATTGTATCCTAGAGTGCTCAGAAGAGCTAATTCGTCTTGGGGTAACCCCTACTGAGGTGGCAGAAGGATATGAAAAGGGACTTGAAAAATGTCTAGAACTTCTACCTAGTTTGGTTAATTATAAAGTGGAAGATAACCATGATATAAATGAAGTCAAACAAGCCATTAAATCTTCCATTGCATCAAAGCAATATGGAAATGAGGAGTTTTTGGCTGCGCTGGTTGCCAAGACTTGTATTTCAATTATGCCTGAACAAACAACTTTCAACGTTGATAATGTGAGAGTATGCAAAGTTTTGGGGTCTGGATTGCAAAGTTCACAGGTAAAATTGTCAAACTTAATTGTAATACATTAACAAAAAGTTGAAATTAAAAAATAACAAAAATAAATGTGACATAATTAAATTTACTGTTATAGAAATATGGAATTGCCATAAATTTGTCATTAATAATAATTTGATATTTGAAGTTAAAACTGTCAAAAGAGACACTTTGAATCATATAAAATTGAAATATTCAAAAACTGCTTAAATTAAGCCAATGGTTTGTGAAAAATTTGTTTTGTAATTTGTATGCTATGATTCAATAATTTCTGTTTAAGTGACCAAAAACTATGTTTTACATATCAGTATTATTAGTTTGAACCCCTGAACCACCAAGATTTTACTGTGGCTCTAATTTTGAGTAAAGGTAACTCTGATATCTGAATCTGTTTTGTAGGTAGTTCAAGGAATGGTTTTTAAACGACAAGTAGAAGGTGAAATTACCCTTGCGGAAAATGCAAAAATTGCGGTTTACAGCTGTCCCATTGATATTATGCAAACAGAAACTAAAGGTGCTTATTTCAAATTATGATGAAGTAACTTTTTAGCAGTTATGTTTGTAGGAACGGTTCTAATTAAAACCGCTGATGAATTAATGAACTTCAGTAGGGGCGAGGAGAATCTCTTGGAACTTCAAATCAAGTCAATCGCGGAATCTGGGGCTAAAGTAGTTGTTGCAGGTGCCAAGTTTGGAGACATGGCTTTGCATTATATTCACAAATACAATTTAATGGCCGTGAGACTTAATTCCAAATTCGATTTAAGGCGATTGTGTAAAACAGTGAGTTTTTTAAAGGAAAAAAATTCAGAGGTTAGTGTCGATTATTTCTAGGTAAATGCGACAATAATGCCGAGGTTGATAGCCCCTTCTGCTGAAGAACTGGGTTATTGTGATGAAGTGCGTTTAGAGGAATTGGGAGAGACTCCCATTGTGGCGTTCAGGCAAAAAGGAAAAGAGTCTAGGATAGCCACTGTAGTCATTAGAGGTGCTACTGATAATTACATGGACGATATTGAGAGGGCCATTGATGATGGAGTTAACTCCTTCAAGGTAAGACAAATTAATTGGTTTTAAATTGTGTTATATGGTTTTTATTTTTCAAGGGATTGTGCAGAGATCCAAGATTCTTACCCGGCGCAGGCGCCACGGAAGCTGAATTAGCAATGCAGCTGCTTAAATTTGCAGATACTCTTCCTGGTCTGGAACAATATTCTATAAGGAAATTTGCCTCGGCCTTGGAGACATTCCCAAAAGTTTTGGCCGAAAACAGTGGCATGAAATCTCAGATAGTATTAGACAAGATCCTAGATATGCATCAGCACGGACTGAAGAACGTTGGGGTGGATATTGAATCAGAAAACTCCATTTTGGATGCCGTTGAACGAAAGATATTCGATCTGTACCAAGCGAAGTATTGGGGCCTTAAATATGCCGTAGATGCGGCAGTTACAATTTTAAGAGTCGATCAAATTATCATGGCAAAGAGGGCCGGAGGACCGAAAGCGAGGCAGCCACAAGGCAGCGATGATGAATCTTAGATCTTTTTGGATTCATATTATTCATTTCGATCTTTTTCTATATCACATCAGTTATTAGTTGTGTTGTTAACATCTTAAATTTCCAATTTCCACGCTTGTTCACATTCAGATTATTAACTACATACTTGTTTTTTAACGCTTGGAAGCAAATAAAGAATTTTCAGTACTTTTATTGACAGAATTTAATAATTATCAGCAGGCAGTGCATTAATTGTTCCTTAAGCGAAACGAAAACGGTCTATGCATGGGACGCGCACTCATACTAGTTGCGAGCAAAAATTTTATCGCGCCTTTTAAAGCCGTTCGAATAACCGGATTATTTTGGATTTTGTTTCAGATGGTTAACGAAGTAAATAAACAGTAGGTCTTTCAAATATTCAAAAGGCGTATTGCTTTATGTGACGAAAATCACACCTAATTTTCTCACTTATTACGTTATAAATTTGAACCCTGAAGATTGTCATTTATCTTACTTTGTGATCCATGCGGAGTTACTATTTTAAAATTTTTGACCACAAAACTGTTCCAGTTAAGTTAAACCTATTCCCCTCTTTCTCATGTGGTTTAAGTAAGATGTACGGGAATGGTATTAAGCTCGTTTCAAACTAAACGTCAAACGATACACTTAAGTAAGCCCCACGCCCAGTTAGGTGTTTAGATTCATGGCGCTTTCTACAACACGAATACAATGATTACTTTTTAATATGTTATATTCTGAGCGTTCCTGGAGTGTAGCCTGGGTGTCGCTATAGTATAAAACTACCCTTATTTTCCCTAAACCGGGCGTGGCGTAAATTTTCAATCATCGGCTCTTTTCTCTGAATTTTATTTAATTTCAGACAAAATCAATGTATAAGAGGAAAGACCCCATCATTTTTTTTTAGTTATTTTAAAACCGCCGTTCTTTTCATGATGTGATGCGCAGTTTTGCTGTGGGCACCTATAGCTTGGATTATTCAATAGTAGTTAAAAAAAGTGATTAATCCGTATGAAGGATGGATGAAGTTTAGTATGTTGGAAGTATCTAAATTTCGAAGCGTCCAACTTAAAATAGAACTAGGACAACTGCGACACGTGTGCCTTGATTTACTGGTTTAATCGGCCATGAATACGGAGTAGGGACATTCATGCCGTGTGTGCCCTAAGATACACATACCTTTGTTTGCAGCCTGGAAAAAATGGATTGAAGGGAGAAGGTGGAAACCATAGGCTGAAATAATAGCTTCGCTCTTTGTAGATTCTCTCAAACAGGTGTTTCCATATTTTGGAAGTTCATACAGGATCTGCATCGTTGTATTACCATCGATGCTTGCTCTGGTCGTCTGAATCACCACGACTTCTTAAGACTAAACAGGACGTTTATTCATATTATGGTACATATTAAAAAAAATGGTACTACCAGTGTAAGCTGTTCCGTAAGTAAATCAGACAGTTGGGGTTATTAACATTATTGCTGTAATTTATTTGATCCAGACTTTATTTTCCTTTTCTTGGTCAAGAATTATAAATAAATCTTTAAGAGGGCGAGTGGCGTTGGATAGAGTCGAATGTTCATATTACAGTTTAGATTTCAGAGTAAAAAGAACAGCGTTGTATGTCATTGTTGTCAATGTCAGTTGGCAACTTCATCTTAAGTTAAACAAAAACGAAACATGGTTAACCGCTCAATTTTAAAACTTGTAATATTCCTTTGATGTTTCTTTTCTAATAATAGCAAATATAGCAAATATCAGTATTATAGAAGACGTAAGAAGACAAAGTGCTCCATTATCTTAGTGTGGTTATCAAAAATTGGAAGTTGTAGTTGTAAGTGAATTTCATTAGGATATTCACTTCCTAAATACACTTCCACAATATAATTTTGTATTTTTAAAAAATCGTTTTTTATTATTTTTTTTATCATAAATTTATTTATTTTTAGCTCAAACACATGCAGATTTATAAACATAAAGGCATATATAGAGACTCAGCATTTTCTTTCTCAGTTTTTATAAGGAATTCTTCCAAAATTAACTGCATATTCATTGATAACTTCCAAAATTTTCCATAATTTCCATTGTAAATTATTTTTGTGTAAAATTTCAAAATATACCAAAACTTACTAAGTAAGAAGATGACTGGCAAACTGTCAAAAAGGGCCAGAAACCCACAAGCAGTTGATAATTGGTTGGACAGTTTGGAGTTATACAGGAAAAGTGTTGCATATGACGAGACATGTATGTTTCGAGCTGTGAGTGAGCAGGTAAGGAGAAAATATAACTTCATAAGTGGCCATTTTTCTCAATACTCAATAATTTGTTCCTGTTAGTCACTGTAATGAGTTGCAGATGTCAGAAAGTACATATACATAGAAAATATTCTAAACATTGTAAAATTGCAATGATTATTATAATTATTAAAATAGTTACAGAAGGGATCTTTCCCAGCCTAAAAATCATTAACCTAAGCAATTCTATGATTTTTGTCCTAAAAGTACTCTTTTCTCATGTGGTTACAGTTAAAGTTAAAGAGAGTTATTAATATTATTCTTAGTTTTTATCAAATAGTTCCCTAATACACAGTAACCCTTCAGGAACTGCATTGATTATTATAGAAACACCATATGCCTAGGTGTGTCCTGTCCTACATGGTGTCTTCAGTCTTTTTTTAAATAATAGAGTTGGCATCTAATTATGATAGCTACAATTGAAAGTTGAAATATTTGAGTCAAGTGTCTTACAAAATATGATACCAACTTTGTTACTATCTTTTCTGATTTCCATTTGTTACTGTTTTTCCAGTAGCTCCACAAAGGGAGTTGGCTCTAATAATGGGAGTCTTTCAAAACTTAAGTGAGGCACCCAAGATAAGTTGTCTCTTTTAAGTAAAATCCCTGGTTTGAAATTTGTAATTACAACACTATGTTTTTCTCCCAGTTTTTCCATAATGCATAGTATATCCTGAGAGATTTTTAACTTGGGAATTATCTTCTACTGGGAAACCTAAAAAAATAAGTTTTTTCCTTATTAGAACTACCACTTGTTAAAAATATCAAAGCTACATACCATAAATATTGAGTTTCACCCAGAAACATACAAGGAGTCTCTGACTGTAAAACCCTTGACCAAAAATAAGGCGTTCTGGGCAAATTTACCTATATTTAATGGTGCTTAGTTTTGTTACTACAAGGTGCCAAAGTTCTCAAATTAACATCGTTTTTTCGGATTAATTGCCAACCGCTTTTATCAATTTTCACCAATTTTGGAACTAAGAGTTACTACATAAATTGGCGTGTTTTGAAGTAAGTGGAATCTTTTTTTAATGTGCGGAAATGTGAAAAATGGCACGTAGTTCGTAAATAAAAGTTTGTAGTTTTGTTACAAATGACTTAATTTTTTTCTGTGCAACTAGCTGATTTTATTTTGAAACTTTTTTGTCTCTTGTAAAATCTTTACTAGACATAAAGTTTCTCTACAAAAAAAATTTTTACGATAGCTTGCAATTTATCATTGTTGTGAAAATAATACTAGAAAAAGCTTGACACTATGGCCAAAGTACGGATTCATTTTTTGAAACGAATACAGTGAAATCTCTCATAACGGACACCTTTTTTGAACGGACACTTTGTCTGGACCCAAATACCTTCCATTAAAAAATCATTTCCACAACTCCCTCTTGAGCGGACTCTCTCTTGTCCGGACACGGACAGTCGTTTTTAGAACGTTGAGAAAAAAAATCTCGCTTGACCGAACAAATAAAAATTTAAACAGCAAACAAAGATTGGTAATTTTCTTTAAAAATTATCGGTAAATTTCATTTATATGACGGTTCGGCGCTTTGGCGGTCTCTTTGATGTATTATCGTCATCGGTGTCGGCGTTTATTCAAAGGAGACCGGTTTATCATTTGAAATATTATTGAGAATTTAGCAACCCTTGCTTTATTACATATATGAAAGGCGGAAAAAGGCGTCTGATGGAACAGTGTATATCAAGTGTTGTTCACCGTTTCATATTTCTAAATATGGCGACAAAAGTACAAAAGCAATTTTTATCATTGCAACAAAAAATTAAAGTTTTTGAAGTACATGAACAAGAAAAGTTAAGTGTTCGGCAATTAGCAGTACGTTTTAAAATAAGCAAAACACAGGTGGCAGAAATTATAAAAAACAGAAAAAATCTTATGAAGAAATGGTATTCCAATACTAACCTCGGCGAAAATATATGTTTTTTAAAGTCTCAGGGTCTAAAAATTTATCAGTTATATGCTACACGTGGTTTGTAAAGTCTCGGAATAAAGGGATTCCATTAACAAGTACGTACAAATACCAAATTCTTCCAATTCGTTAATTTCCTTAATCGTTATTATATATACGTATACTACTAAGGTCCATTGGTACAAGCAAAAGCAAAGGAAATTTCAGAAACGTTAGGAAACAAAAATTTTAATGCTTCTACTGGTTGGCTTAATAGATTTAGAACTTGTCACAATATAACATTTAAAACAGCATTGAAGGAGTCTGCTTCAGTGAATCCTGAGGATGGGAAAACTTTTTTGGAAAAATTACCCTCGTTAATAGAGAAGTACCCACCAAGAAATATCTACAATATTGACGAAACAGGGCTTTTCTTTAGAGCTTTGCCAAATAAAACCTTAGATCTAAAAAAAGAAAGATGTTTTGGTGGAAAACTTTCCAAAGATAGAATCACTATCTTACATTGTGCTAATATGAATGGTGAAAAAGAACCACTCCTGATAATTGGAAAAGCTACTAGGCCGAGAGCGTTTAAAAATATTAACTTAAACAAACTTCCAATGATATGGAAATCTAACACTAAAGCTTGGATGACCGGTGATATAATGACTCAATGGCTAAGAGACTTTGACCGAAAAATGGGTGCTCAAAAACGACAGATTCTATTATTTGTGGACAACGCTTGTTCGCATCCCAAAGAAACGAATCTCAGAAATATAAAATTATGTTTTATTCCTCTAAATTGCACAAGTGTGTGCCAACCGCTGGACCAAGGAATTATCAAGTATTTCAAATTTCATTACAGGACTTTATTATTGAAGCACTTACTGGTAAATATCGATGATGCAAATTCTGCACAGGATTTAGCAAAAAAAACAAACTTTATTGGATACAATATTCTATGCAAATAAAGCATGGAGTGAAGTGACTAGCGTTACAATAAAAAAATTGTTTTAACAAAGCATTTCACACTGAAAACCCAATCTTAGAACAGTACGATGCGGAAGAACTTCCTTTATCCCTACTAGCGGAAATATATAAGAAAAAAATGTCTAGGTATAACGGAAGAAAGCCTTGAAGAATATTTTATTATGGATCAGAATCTATTTGTGGAAGAAACGCAAGAGAAATCTGTTTCAGATTCAATTTTAAAAAATATGGATGTTCAAAAAAGTGAGTCAGATGAGTCCGATGGAGACCAAGAATGCGCAGAAGAAATAGAATGCAGTATTATTAACACCTACAATGAAGCAATTAATTCAGTAAAGGCATTGAGTGCCTTTTCTTTACACCAAAGAGACACCAAAGCTTTAAATTTTTTGTTAAATTTGCAAATACACTTTCAAGAAATCTTTTTGAAGAGAAAAACTCGTCAAACTACGTTAGATGAATTTTTGTTTTAATTATTTTTTAAATGTGTATACATGTTTTTTTTTTCTTTAAATAAACAATTCCTACATTTAAATACATATTTTCTTTGATGATTTTATATGGTAAAAAAAATCCGTTATGTCTGAACTTTTTTCCTTTTGAACGGACACTTCTCTTGAACGGACAAAATTTCTGGTACCGTCAGTGTCCGCTTAAGAGGGATTTCATTGTAAATGTAATTTTTATTTTCTTAAAAGTTAAGCATTTTTTCTTCAGAAATATTCAATGAATTACTCACGATATGGTAGAATTAAAATATTTGTTTGTTGAAAAATATGCTTCCTCTACTACTTCCAGTTACCAACACCTATAAAATTTAATTCAAATATTTTAAGTGGGTCCATATAAGTTACTAAATTTTTTCTATTCATATACCAGTAAATCGCAAATAACGTGAGCATAATTTATAATGGAAAATCAATAATTACAGGTAGGTGTGTGTAATTATCGGGTAATTATCGTGGGTAATGATATTATCTAAGAGTTTTCAGCTGCGACACGCTGATAGATTAGCATAACTATGACGCACATGTTATGTGCTGTTTTTAGGATTTTAAAATACAAACAAATTAAATATAATTTTAAGAGATTGGCACAGTTATTAAAAATTTAACAAGTTTTCGGCCAAATAGTTTATAGAATTTTTATTTCCTTGATGTTATTGAACTTCGCAAGTTTTAGAAAAAGCATTGTGTAGTACCTGACGATAAGACATGTTACTTTGCTAAATGAAATTACGTCACGGTCGCAAACTTTCGTCCGTTCGCAACGCACTTTCTTACTGTTCTCTTAATGTGTAATATTATTTATTTTTTGAATACAATTTTCAACACTTCGTAATTCTCTAGTAGTATTGGTATTATTCGGAAAAGTGTCAGGAGGAGAAACTGCTTATTTTTTTAGTTTTAAGGGAATTCCCAACTTAAGTCACTATGTATTATGGTTCCCGGAGGACCGTGATCCTTTGTCACTTCAAATTTTTGTGAATTCTTGCAATTAAGTTTAATTTTCGCCTTCTTATCCATATAAATTTTTTTTGTTTCCAAATTATAAGGATGAGGGATTAATTTTTTAAAAATAGCATTTTATTTAGAGTTGATTATCTTGTGTCTGAATTAACGTCTGTTACGCATTCAAGTTCATACACGAACGAGTGAAGAGACAAACATTGAAGCAACTTAAAGGTCACATGTAGGCATGGCAAAAATCGAGTTCAAGGAAAGGTGAAAAACGTTTTAAAACTTTTACACCGTGTATCTCACATATCATTGCCTTTAAAAGGCTGTTAAGCTTGACCTGGAGAAATATGTGTAAAATTGATTTTCTCCTTAGTTGTTTGACTGTCAAGTTTTCCACGAACGCGTCCGTAAAGAATGCATAGAATATGGAAGAGAGCACTATCAACTATTTATTGATATTCTTAACGTGAACAGAGAAGACTGGTTAACGCATCTTAGCTTGCTTGAAAAGCACATGGTGGTATGCAGCAACAAGGAGATCATTTTGATTGGTCGAAAATATAAGTAAGTAAATATGAAAAATGTTTCTTTTCCTCTCAAGTTTAGGTTGATTTAACACAAAGTAACAACTTGATGAAATAAAAAACACACACAGAATTTAAGATATTGTTTTTCCTTTTAAGTCGAGATGTCTTGATTGTATGCGCTAATCAAAAGCAAGTAATTGACATCACGAAACGAGATTTACCGTCTGAACCATTAATGCTGTGTGTCATGGACGACGATCACTATGATGCCGTCTACAAAAAAGCACATATCACCGACACTGGATTTTGCCAGTGTAAGTTGTACTTATCACTGCCTAAAATTGATTGATTTGTAATAAATTGCTGCTTGGAAATTTAGCATTAGTGTACAAGGTTCTCTACGAGAACGTTTTCAAAATCGGCAACGTTGACCGAATAGTGGATGCAATGCTGTACGAGAAATGCCCTGTTATCACACTCGCCGAATTTGAGGACGGTAACAAGAAGCTTTCAGGAAACGTAGGTGATATAGACAATGCTGTAATTGCGCCATTCCCGTTTAAAGTGGCCAAGGCCCTCGATCCGAATATTTACAGGAACATTGAGTATGATTCCTGGAACGATGTTCGCAAAGGTATAAATTATCAACGAGAAATATTTAAACCATTAATTTATGTTCTACATTTAAAGAATTGCGTCTCGGGGACTGGTATAAAGGCGACGATAAGCTGAAGCTGGGCACGAAGTGCATTTTGAGTAACATCAATTCAAGAGAAACTTTGGATTGCTATATTCAACAATTCCATCAAGATGACGATAAGTGTATTGTTTACATTACTAAGTTGGCCGAAAAGAGACTGGTTAAGTATGCAGATTTAGCGCCGGAGAATAATGCAAAGCCGTGGCCGATACCGTTTAGGTAAGAAACGTTATTATTTGTGGGCAGTAAACTATGCAACAAATGGAATGCTAGGAAATTTGGAATATAATTTTAAGGAAAATTCATCTAAAAAGGTTTAATGGATTTTTAAGTCAAACCGATTTGGATATTATCTGATTATTAGGATTTCATTGCTTCAATTTAGGTTTACGAAAAATCTAACATTAAATACCACAACTAAATTGGCACCCATGGAAAAAGTGAAGGCGGTGCGTAACAAGAACAAGGAAGCGAGACAACAGAGCAAAAGCGCCATTGATTTGGCGAGTATCAAAAAAGACAACGACATTAGTGGTTTTGTTGGAGCTCCTTTAGTAAGTGCATAAAGTGTTTAATTTTTACTTTATTTAGCAGCGATGAAAGGTATAATTTATTGAGCAAGGTGCTGAAGATACTTTCCGCCAATTTCGGACTTCGTAGTAAAGTTTGTTTTCTAAGTATAAATATTATTATTTTTTGAATTCTAGCAAATTCAGAGCACCGTCTCAGAGTGCAATAGCGTTAGCGTGGCTACGGAGATGGCAGGTTTGACACATTCCGCTTCGGAGGGACTTGTTACGCCTGTTACTCCCGAATGTGGAAATTTTCCGCAGAGGTAATTATTGTGAAATATATCTTAGCAACATTTGATTTTTAACCCAAAAAATAACGAGTATTGTTATTTTCAATTTTTAATGCAATTGAGCTTATATATATTGTTAGTCGTTTATCAGGAGCAATAGACGTTATTTTGGATGTAGGTATCAAAACTGGAAAGAGTTTTTTGTATTTGGATTTGTAGGTTCCAGTGGGATCAGGCAAACAACAACTCACCTCCGCAGTTGACGCCTCTGCAATTCGCTTCTTCCGAGAACTTGTATTATTCCCAGGTTCCAGAGTCTGTCCAACAGAATCAAGCGGCATCAATTTACGAATACAAGCCGATGGTCGCTTCGGCTCCTGTTACACCTAACGTAATCTCGTATCATGGTAAGACAAGGTTGAAGGACAATTTTTTTACGTTTAACGGCGAAAATTACACACGTTATTCAGGATTAAAAAAAACATTAGTGTAAAATACAGGGCGATGAATGAAGCAATGCAATCTTTTCTTTATGCGTTTCAAAGATCCAGCGGTTTGTTTTAAATCAAGTTGAGTTTCAAATCAAATTGAATCAGCTATAACAAAAAACTCAAATGAAAGTTATAAATTAGAAAAATTTCTGTACCTTAAAAGATAGTGATACGCCAATTATTTAGAATATATTGAATACCGTAAGCAGTGATGGATATAGAATGTGTCCAGGCAGGACGAAAATGCTGAATTATTGGGTGAAATGTTGAAACGGTCTGAACCAAATTGGGCATTCACGGGTAAAACAAAATTTAGAAAATAGCAGTAATTCCGATAATGTTGCCAGTTGTCAGAAGTCAGACCTAACTTTTCTAATTTAAATGGAATACTAAAGTTTTCTTATGTGTTTACAACCGTGTTGTTATTTGTTATGCAATAACATTCGACATTTAATTTTAATACGACTGGCAACCTTTTTATTACAGATACATCGTACCCATTCTACTTTAACTACCACGTGCCTCAATATCCCCATTACCCACTCACCCCCATCACTCCGATGCCGACTTGCCCCATCACCCCAAATCGGCCGGAAAATCAAGAGCTGGCTGAGAACTTCTTTCAAAGAAATCCCAGCCAGCATTATTCGGACTTGGGTAGTTCTCTTACTCAACCGCTCAGAATGGTACAAAGTCAAGACCAGAATGTGGCGTATCTACCACATACGCCTCAGCCGGTTGATGTGTATTCACCGATGGCGAATTTATCAGTAGGTGAGTTTTTGATCAATTGTTGTTTTTGACTGTTTTAACAGTTTTGTTAGTATGTATTGTTGCAAAAAAATTCTACTCTAAATAAGGTTGAATCTTAATATTTGTGTGCAAGAAATCTGAGATTTTCTAGTTAATTTGATTGAATGTGAATTTAAGAATTACTGAGGAGTATCATTGTACGGTATATAACACGAACTATCCAAACTTGTTGGCGAATTTTAGTGGTATAGCTGAATCTTGTTTGGTAAATTTTTTTCAGGTAAATTTATCGGCTAATTAAATTATTTTTTAATAAATGAAAAGCCAATTATGTACTACGAAGAAATTTTGAGACGGTAAAACACAGCCTAGACCTTCAGAAAAAAGTAGTGCTCTGTAGATTTTCATAGTTTTTTTGTTGATATTTGATTTTTATCAAAGTGTACAGGAACTAAAGAATTACACGTACTCCACATTTAAACTGAATATATCAAAAATTGCTGCTAAATGTTAGTAAGAGTTGAAAAAAGTAAAGATTTTGGAGATTTAAGTTTATGCACTACAAAATGGACCGCTCTGTATGACCACGTGATAGGATAACGGATACATGATAGGGAAATTTTACTGACACCATTTTTAAGCAGTTTTGTGTCAATTAAATTACGCAGGTCCTCCAGTAATATACACAACTGCAGTTCCATCACCCAACGTAGCAGTAGTGGTCCCTTCATCCCCTACTGGCAGTTACGGCCCCTCAACCCCAATACCTCCACCTGGGTACATTTATCCTCCAAATGAGACGGTTCCTCAAACCCAGTGGTATGGGTCGGCAGGTGTGGACCACCATGCGCATATGTTTATTTTTCCTACTCCCAATGTGCAGGAACAATGAGTTTGCCTAATATTCTGATGAAATTTCGGTGAAACCTAACATATAACTTGTTAGTTCATTATTTACTTTATAGCCCAGGAACGTGTTAATGTTGATTTCATGTTGTTCCTTAACGGAAATTGTTGCTTTATTGTTTTCTTTGTTTTGAGGGACATTCAGAGGTTGCCAGCTCAATTGGCAACTCCAGTTTTGGGGTCGCTTAGGACCCTTTTCTCTATTTATTTAATAGGAAATGAAATCGTTCGTTCTAGTTTAGATTAGAAGCTAAAACAAACGAATGCTACAGTAGAATGCAGTTTTTACTTTATTTTTGTTATTCTGAGTACTTTTAATTTAAAGTTTTGAAATCTAGTTTCTTTTGAAAGAAACTGACTGTATCAGTAATAAGACTGTGAGTGCTGCCTAATATAGCGAATGTTTATACATAATTACCGGTGGTTTCTGAAAGGTGTTTCGCCTTAATACTCACTATTTTAAATAGAATGCATACTTGCGAAATTTGTCGAGTCTAAGTTTCACCACTGTTGTAAGCGACATAAACTACTCTTCTATTGGAATCTCCAAAAACGACGTGACACCTGATAGCCAAAATATGAGTAATACTAATATTAAACGAAATTAAACAAAAATATTTTTCCATTTATAGTTAAATTTTCCAATATGTAACTTGAAATATTGATAATCCTGCGTTTTAAAATATTTTTAAAAAATTTATAGATTGGTTTTGGATGAAACATTAAATCAGCCATCATTGTGCTTTAAAAGTTGCTCCATCTAGTTTTGAAAATGAAATACTTTATCTTACGCAGTTACCAATTTGCCCAAATTTTAGTCTGAGGTTTTGAGTCAAATGAAGATCGATACCTACTCGTAACTTTTTTTATTTTAAAATTACACATTTTCAGTTCTTTTGTGTTAAATTTGGCAACAATGTTTTCTAAAAGCTTTTCCATCTATTAGAGAAATGTATAACAATTGTAAAACATAACAAATGTATAACACCCAAAAAGTGGTTTGTAGTTATAATAGGGAAATTTTGGGAAAAATACTATTACCATTCTTAATTTATGTATGAATCTTTGCAACAGTGGCTTTTAAAAGTTGATGGATGGATCTTTCAATGTTCTATAGATCAGGAAGCAGGTTCCGAATATTTTTACATATTCTAGAGCAAATTTGCCCTTTCTGTATATGTAAAACTATAGAGAGCTTTTTGTTGGGGAAACTGCTGCAATTTCTCTTTAAATTAGATGTCATAAAGAACCGTCACATTTACGAAACGACATTTTCTTATCACAAAATTGTATTTAAAAAAATTGGAATCATTAGGTGGTAACTTTCAGAAACAGCTTGTATGTTTAGTATAATTGTATAGTAAAAATTTTTTGCTCGGATTATTTACTGCGGTTTTTTCGTATACTCTTCACAGCACATGAACACTTTCAAGATTTTCTAAGTTTGACTTAAAATAATCATTACATGAAGTTTTGATTATATTATTAATCAAAAGTGAGGACCTCAAATTAAATATAAGAAATTACTCATTAAACAAAACACATTTTTGTGCAGTTTGCTAACGTATGTGATCTTTAATGTGATGAAATTGTTGTGATAAAAACCGAGATGTCAACCAATAGACTGATTATGATAAGTCTAACCTAAATAAGTATTACTGCGCCTGAATATTAGATTTTAAAAAAATCTAGGTTCGATTAGTTAGATAAATCTGTTCCGCAGTAGGTATCTGCTGGATAAATAAATATAGGAGAAAAGTATGTGTTGTTTAGTTATGTTGTTTATATATTTATATATATATATTTCGTAGTTGTAGTTTTGGGAATGATTTTTTATTTTGTTGTAATTGGAATCGTTTTTTTATGTTTGATAAAATATACATTTTTCAATATTTATAATTTTTTGCGTTTTGTGAAGGACCTTACAACGGTAACACTACAGGTAGGTGAATCAAAAAAGGAGTAAAGATTATTTATACTAGTAAGTTTGCTGGGAAGCGTTGAAGGGAGAACTTTAGGGGACTGATCCAAGAAAGCATCAAAACGAACGGTCGACACTCGTAAAATATTTTTATTTAACCATTTAAATAAATTTTCATGTTATAATTAATTAATAAAATAAAATAAAAATATATAACCAGTATATTTTTTTAGTGACCTTTGAAAAAAGAAAGTTTAGTGCCGCATCTCGTACTTCGATGTTTTTTATACGCAAATAACTTTTTCTAAAACTAATAAAGAAGTAAACAATCAATTAGGCGACGAGGCTAATTTGTTATATGCTAAAATGCGGCATTTTTCATATCTTATCATAAATAGTTGCAAAAAAACCTAACACTCGTGTACCATTGGCATTGTTAATAAGCAATATGTAGGTAACCTCATACCAAGGATACACTACTTACTGCATAATATAACCAAGTGCGTCTATAAAAGATTGACCAAACAAAAATGGTACTAGTCCGATTTAAATTTGCAGGCCGTCCGGTCAACTATAGCAGTTGAAACAGTAGTTTAAAACCCGGATTTTCACAGAACTTGAGAACCGATTCAAATTATTGAAATTTCACGCAATGAAACATTGGAAAAAAATTATTGACCACAGTTCCCGGCTTTAATTATTTAACTATCGCTAAAATATGACTGCTTCCACAGCGCAAGTGGATAACTCTTTGGATGCAATATTGGTGCATTTGGGCGATTTTGGAAAGTACCAAATTTATGTGTTCAGTTTAGTATGTGCAGCGATGGTAATGCATTCAATGGTCCATATAGCGTATGTGTTCACGGCAATGGACTTAAACTACAGGTAAGATATCCCTAGCTCTGCATCAATTTTTCAGCAAAAGTTTATTTTCTGGCTAAAAATTACGTCCCAAATGAATCAAGGCAAATTGCCTTTTTCAAAGTTTTTATTGCATTCTTCTTAGAATCATATTTTTAACACCTTACTCGCCATGGCAGACACCGGTCTTGTTTCAAGTTAGCTTCATAAGGCCAGAGCAGACACCAGTGTCTGCCAATAGTTCGTTGGTGGCAGACCGCGCGGACTTAAATTATAAGTGTTACTCGTTGTGGTGCCTGCCATGGACTAGTCAAATCCACTGCTCCACAAAAGTTAAGAAAATTGCCGATTATTGTTCAGCAAATTTTCATATATGAAGATTTGAAAGTTTATTATCTTATCTAAGCGGTTTTTTGGTTCGTACTTTGATCACTTTTTCTTAAGTTATGTCTGCGTGGGTCAAAAGTCGTCGTAGACGTAGGCCAACCTCTCGAAGTCTTCGATAAACTGTTTCAATTGAAACCGCAACTCTAGAAGCATTTAGAAGTCGCTGTGGCATGACCCGACAAGTAGTCAAAGGCCCTCTATGGATAGACACTGTCAGAAATCATTCTTGTGCAGGGGTAGCAGTTCTCCGGCGTCCCATTCTTAGTTTTTCGGTCACGTTTCCAGTTACCCGATATCGATAGATAAGCCGTGAAAGTACGCTTTCATTATCCTGAAAAATCTTGGTAACTTCTCTCTGAAGATCTGCCTCGATCATAGCAATGGCCTCATTGATTTGCCATTTAGAATGCCTGAAGGGGTGATTCTGGGCGTTAGAGGGATGCAGAAATTACTTCGAAACCAAGATAAAATTTGGTCCCTCCTCATGTTAAAATTAACATATTTTAGCATTTATCCCAGATTTGGGCGAAATGGAAGAATTCAAGGGGTACAAATTTTAGTTGGGATACCCTGTATATCCGAAGAGTTTGTTGACTTTCTTTTATGAAAAAAATGTTTTTTTTTTTTAGTTTTGGTTATTGCGATTTTTTTTAAATGTGTATTATTGATTACCCCTATGATCCAATAAAAGTCGTTAAGAAATTGTTGTGATTTTTTAAAGTTTACTTTCGAGGAACCGTATTTTCTATGTTTTTATATGTTGTTCTTAATTCTATAGCCTCCAGTGTATATAAGAGCAAAAGCATAAGAACGCAAAAGAGTGATTTCTACGTTACCAAGAACTTAAGTACCAAGCCTTGATATACATCCACAGACCCACTACACAAGGGCGACCACTGGCCAGATTCCCATTTTTATCGGTCAGCAAGACGAGCTTTTTACAGTGGTTCAGAAGTCGAACCGCTTCAGTGAAAAGACCGCAATGTCAAAACGTAAATGTTCCTGAATAAACACGCTGTTTTGAAAGCGACCAGCACTAAAGTAAATTCGTGATCAGTAAAACTGATACAAGAATGGGCGCTGCACATAGGCGCAGAAAAGAAGTACATTGCACATTTCTTTTCGACAAATGTGGTCTTCCAGCCTTCTTCACCTTAAAGTGATTTTACCTCGAATCCCACTTTATATCGGGTGTCCAGGCAAACCCTGGACATAGAAGATTAACATGGGAAATCGGTTTTTGCTTTTTTGCGTCTTATACGGATTATCCAATTGAAAAACTTTTACGTGGGGGTTGCAGTACTCAAGACGGGCCATCATTCCGCAATTTTTTCGATCTTCTAATTGGCTCAGTGCCTCCAAATTTCGAAAATTTGAATGTCCCGCGTAACCGTTCAGGACCCTAATTGGTCAGAGTCAATATCAGAATTAAACAAACGTAAGTTGCCAGTAACAAAAGCCTAAAAACCTCATGCCAAATGAATCTCCTCTTTTTGCTAATTTTGACGCAGTTTTTAACTTATTTATGAGTTAATTCGGTGAAAAACCAATGGAAAACCTTAGGATAATATCATGCGAGCTGCTTTGTTGCGCCCACAGTAAATAAACAAATTTCTTATTAACCCACGACGATAACTCTAAGATCATATCTTTTATCTTCTTCGCGGTTATGCGGGGCACTCAAATTTTTGAAATTTGGAGGCGTTTTGGGCCAAAACGGCTCTAATTAGAAAATTAAAAAAGTTGTAAAATGATGGCCGGACTTGAGTACTGCGATCTCCATGTAAAAGTTATTCAATTGGATAATCCGTGCGGGCGCAAAAAAATAAAACCCGATTTCCCAAGTTAATCTCCTATGTCTTGAGTTCGCCTGCACTGAGGACGCCCGGTGTTAAGCCCAACGTAAGTTTGTCTCAATTTGAACGAAGAAGCCATTCCCATATAAACAGGGGCAGAATAGTTAACTTAATTAACTCATACGCCTAGCTCATAAATCGAATTAAACCCCGGCCAGATCTTTAATACTCCTATCACGATTGAAAAGGTCATAGGTACTACTTTTCGACACGTACGTACATCCAGCATTATCCAATTAGGTCCAATTGCTTTAGGAAGTGACAAATAAATTATTCCGTCCTGAAACATATTATTATATTATTAAAATGCTATGCACACGTTCAATAATAAGACCGATTATTATAAATATGATGAGCCTGTTATTGTCGAAAATTGCAATTTAGTGCCAGTTGTTGCTTAAAAGTTCGCCGTTATAACTCAAGGCATTTAAACCTGACGTTTATGTATCTATTATTATAGTAAATAACGTGGAAAATGTGTACTTATTGTACAATAATAAGATGTATTATGCTATTTGATCGTTGCATCCTGCAGCCGCAAATTGAGTAATTATCTCATTATCGACGTGTGAAGACTTCGAGTTGTCTTATTAATGTTCACCCGAACTCGTAAATTACTATCTAATACGTTAATTCGGCAGATTTACCATCCTGTTCCCGTGGTTTACCCGTTCATCACGTAAAACTTCTAAATAGGCTGTCGAGAAGATTCAAACAGTCCATTACAGCGTGTCTGCCAGCAATGAAGTTGCAAGCACGCACAAATCATACCAAGACATTGGATCTTATCGACCACTGGGCCAAAGAACGTACGCCAGATTCTCAGGAAAATGGTTTACGAGGGCTGTCTTTTAAGTTTTGCACATACAGGGTGGTCCAAATTGGAGGCGTATCATTGGGATATCAACAACTATAAGAGATGCGAGGGCGCATAAATTGGGGCAAAGTTGCATTATTTAGTGTTCAAGAAAATGCTACTTCGAACTTGGAAAAATTCCGAATACTTCCAGGGACATCCAGAAAAAAAACTACATTTTGATGTATCATTTAGATCTTTTATGACTTTTTTTGAAAAGATATTTCAAAACAAAGATCACTTCATTATTACCACTTTTTCGCCCCTACAAGATGGCGTTAAAAAATTTGAATGCAACGTTTCGTCTCTGGGCCACCATCATTCTCTCTCTGAGTCTGCATAATCGTCTGATTTAAACCCCAAATAGCCAAGAAATCTCTCTAGATGTCTTTTTTGGGGGCATTTGCAAACATTAGTCTATAGTGCTCATGTAAATAGCATCGAGGAGCTGTAGCTACGAATTAATAAAAAAATGCCAATAAATCCGAGCCAATGAGAAGAATTTAGAAAGAATTTGGATATCCTTCAGACCAAGATGACGAGCCTGCTTGGAAATAGAAGGAGGGTATTTTGAATATATTATTATTGTCTGGTTTTGCTAAAATCTGCTTTCGTTTATTTGTACATAATTAATAAGTAATAAATAATGGCAAATAAAGATTTCAGAAAAGAATAACCTTCCATATCTCCGAAGCTTTACTTTGCAGACCCATGTTTATTAATTTTTTTTTGCTTATTTTGGTCTATACTATTCTTTTTTTAATATTGTATATTTTTTATATCCTGTAAAGCTAGAATAAAACAGTAGATAGCTTTTAAAAACTGTATTGTTTTTTCAAAGTATTCTCCATGAAGATCAATATAATTTTGTATGCGCTAGAAACATTTCTGGAAGCTATTATTCCACTCATTTGTTGGTACAGTCAAAATTATGTTGTTGAAGGCGTCGACTGCTTTTTCTGGTGAATGAAACCTTTGGCAACGCAGTCCCTTCTTAATTTTTGGAAAGGTAAAGAAATCATTGAGACTTAGGTCGGGACTGTATGGAGGATGGTCTAACAATTCGACGTATTGTTGCGTTAAAAATTCTATGTTTTACGAGCTGTGTGCGAACTTGCATTGCCTTATTGGTAGATGATTCATAGTTTAGGGTTGGTTTAGGGTTTAGGGCTCAGCGAGTACTTCCGATAAACAAACGGTTGTCTACCAATCAGCGGTAACAGCTCTTTGATCTTATAGGGGACTTGTTGCTATATGAGCAGCTTTTGAGACAAATGTCGCGACCATTTTTTGGACATTGGTTTTGAGAACGGACGGTTTTTGTAGGTTTTTTCTTCACTTTGGAACGCCCAAACAGATGACTGGCATTTATTTTTGAGTTCATATGAGCAAATCCATGATTCAGCACCACTGACGATACTGAACACATTTTTTTTAACGTTTTAGGGTCTCCTGCGTTGAAGTGCGCTAAAGCTTTTTATGATCAATTGACCCTAGTTTCTTTTTTGTTCGGTCAACAGATGCGGTATCCAACGGGACGCTAATTGCTTTACATCTAATTCTTCACGCGAAATTTTTTGAATTGAGGTCTTTGAAATCCTCATCTAGCGATATGTCACTGTCAATCTTCCTTGATGCACTTGCGCACTACATCGACGATTTCCTGGATGAATGACGTTTTTGGTATGTCTGTCCTTGAACCGTCGCTAAGATTCATCCATCCATATTTGAATTCTCCATACCGACAAGAAGTTGCCGACCGATGTGGCACTTTATAACTGAAATCAGAAACCAACTTGGCGATGCATTTTTGTCGAAGTAATTTTTTTCGAAAGTTAAAACATAAATTATGCCTTGAGATATAGCGAGCTGCATCGTAGAGTTCCTATGGCGACTCTATTTTTTACTCTCCAAATTCCCATTTACTCCCTTAGTTAGGTCGAATCGGAAAACTGTCGTGCGTTTTCAAAATTTCAACAGATTTCCAGGTTCAATTTAATTGAATCTTCATTGACCAAACCTAGTGACTTTTTCTTATTCCAGGTGCCAAATTCCTGGATGCGATCCAACAGACCATCCCACATACGCTGCGCCATGGTTGAGCAATGCAATCCCTTACACAAATGATAGTCCTGAAAAATGCTCAATGTATGCTCCATTTCGAAATGAAACAGGGCTTAGAAACTGCACTGCAGTTAATTTTAATAGAAATAAAGTCAAAAGGTGTGACTCCTTCGTATACCAGGGGCTAGAAAAAACTATTGTAACAGAAGTAGGTTATTCTGGAATATTTATATTTACTTTTATCACGTCTAAGGCTTATTTTAGTACAATCTACAGTGCGACAACAATCTCTGGAAACTGACCTTAGTGGGAACTATAAACAATATTGGGCAGTTCTTTGGACTAATAATTTCAGGGTTCTTATCAGACAGGTATGGTATAATGGCTATGTTCCATCATCGATCACAAATTTATGAAAATTCTAGATATGGTAGAAAGGTGGTATTAGTATGGGGGATGGTAATTTGCGGAATATGTGGTTGTATAAGGGCTTTAATGCCCACCTACGAGTGGTTTTTATTGTTCGAGTTCCTGGATGCTGCATTCGGCTCTGGAAGTTACATTTGCGGATTCGTGTTAGGTGCGTTAAGACTCCTTAAAACCATCCCTTTACTAGACTTAAATTCACTGCAGGGGTGGAGCTTGTGGGTCCGAAGAAAAGGGTGCTCACAGGGACCATCATAAGCTCGTGTTACGCTGTGGGAGAAATTGCAGTGGCGGTAGCTGCCTGGACAGTCAAATCTTGGAAGTAAAAAACCGTAAATCAATTGCAGTTTTTACAACTCTGAGATCGTATGCTTTGCAGGCCTTTAATCTTCATAAGCTATCTACCTGCACTGTTCACTATATCCTATCTCTGGATAATACCTGAATCCATTAGGTGGCATCTCAGCAAAGGTAGAATAGAAGAAGCTAAGACAACTCTAAGGAAATTGGCAAAAGTGAACGGAAAGGAGATTTCGGATAAAGAGCTTGAGGTTCTGGACTCTGCGGTTACAGGTAAGATTTTTCTACGATGAAATAGAAACGTGCAGTGAAAGAGACATTTTATTTAGATACAACCTCAGGAAGGCTGGAAAAACGGGAGAATTCAGCATTGCAAGCTCTCAAATCCAGCATTCTGATGATAAGGCTTGTGGCGTGTTGCTTTTGTTGGATTACCTGCACTTTCCTGTTCTATGGTCTAACACTTAATTCCGTTTCCTTAGTCGCTGGGAACAACTATTTAGATTTTATATTGACCTGTAGGTAGAGGAGCTTCAAAGCTGGAAAATTGTGACCTTTTTTTTTTAGCTTTAGTGGAAGTTCCAGCGTACTTTGCCTGTAATTTTGTAGTAGAGAAATATGGCAGGAAGAAGACTCTGTTGTTTAGTTACTGGCTGACAGGGGCTGCTTGTTTGGCGTTTATTTTTATTCCCACAGGCAAGTATAGAAGCTAAATATGTGATTAGAGTAGGTTCTGTTTCGATTGAAAATGAGAAATCTCTTTCAAGAGTAAATAACAGCAGAAAAACTATTAATATATAAATACATACAGAGAAAGAGAGAGAGAGAGAAAGAGAAAGACAGGAAGTGAAAAAGGGAGAAACAAAAGAAAAAAACAAGAGAAAGTAAGAAGGGAAAAGAGATAATCGAGAAATAAACATATTTAGTAATTTACTAAAGTTAGATTGTTAAATAAGAATGAGGAGCATTTCCTAAAGTCCAGGCAACAGAATTGGACAGTGTAGATAGAAATATTTTAAACCAAAAAGTGGTCAAAATGAAAAGAGCATAACTCTGTTTTATCAACTGCAAAAATCTCATTAAAATAGCTGAAGTTGAATTAAATTATTGCGACATCAAATAAAAAAGCAATGACTAGGAAAAATTAACCATTGTTCATCAGCTATCAAGCGCATATTATTTGCATTCAAGTTCACCTCAATTTTTGAGATATTCGATAGTTGTCGACAGTAAATAATTCAGCAGTATTTGTTGGGATATTATCACTACGTTATTGTTGCGTACTTTTGTCGAAACTGCTCAGTCTTCACTCAAGTTTAATACTAGATAGAATATATAATGTTAGTTTAGTTTCTGGTCTACAGTATGCCTTTAAAAAAAAGTTGTTCATATTTGCGAAGTTTCTCAGAAGCAATTGAAAGTTGCTTCTGCAATATCTGGATATGCATTATAATTTTTTAAGCACGGACTAAGCTATTTGTTTGTCTGTTGTGAGTTTCATTTTATTTAATATAATTTGTCTTATCCGCTGCAACGTTATGTTGAACTGAATGGTGTTTATATAGGCTGTTTCAAATAGTTCCATGGGAGTTATAGAAAAAAAAATCTAAAAGAACTGGAAAAATTCTGAGAACATCTTAACTTCATAAGGCTGTTTGAGTGATATATTTATTTGATCTAAAGCATAAATTCTATACAATAATAGTACGGGGTGTATCAAAAAAGCATGGCAGACCTATGTGGTATTGTTTAATGGGACAGTATGTATATTATTAAAGAATAAATATGCTTTTTTACAATTATTTCCAATTTATAAGCTTTTATAGAATTAATATGTGGTGTGGAATAATGTAATGGTTTTCACGGAGGTTATATATAATATGTATCCTTCGATTCCATGAAAATCATTAGACATGATAACGAAACACTTTGCGTAATGTGTAATGTGCATACATGCACAGGATGTCTCATTTTCGAAGGTTTTACCGAGTATCTCGCATATTAATAAAGATGCAGAATGCGGTTTTCAGGTGTGATTTTGAAACCTAGTATTATCTTTTTAGTTTTCAGAAAAGTGAAAACTATCTAGAAGATTTTCTAACGTACTTTATAAACCCATCACAAAATGATGTTGGAAACATGTCGTTTTACTATATTTTCTTTATTTATTTTAGCATCCAGATGGGGCAGTTTAACAATATATCTCTTGGGTAAATTCGGAGCCACTGCTTCCTTTACCATACTATATGTCCTCACCAGCGAAATGTTCCCCACTAATTTACGACATTCTTTCATGGGAACCTGTTCCACTTTCGGAAGAATCGGGTCGATGATTTCACCACAAACCCCACTACTTGTAAAGTCACATTCCGTCGTAATAAAATACATAATATTTTTTATATCGTTTTAGGCTCAGCTATGGGAATCCTTACCACTAATAAGTTTCTCAGCAATGTCCATACTGGCGGGATTGCTGACTATGATATTCCCAGAGACTCTTCACAAGAAGCTGCCCGATACAGTGAAAGAGGCTGAGGATATTGGTAACGTTATTCCTATGACGACTATAGAAACCGATAGACCTTCTGTAGACAAGCAAAATGTTTTGGAGAAATATTAAGTTATAGGGCATTGAAAAAATATGTTTTTAGGTATTTGTTATAAACTATCTATAGTGTCTGTGATATCTTTGGTCTTAAAAAAGTCCAGAGTTTTTAATGTCACGACTTCCTCAAAGTTATTTAAAATATTATATTTTTAGAGCATAAATTAGTTTAAATTGTTAAAATGAGAAAATAATAATTGTAAATATTTTGTATATATTTAGTAACTAATACAAACTTACAACTTTAATAAACAGATACAAAAATATTCAACCACTATTCATTACTTTAATTTGTATATTATTCTAATACCAATAGAGTTCGGGGTATATGATGTATATAAATAAAAATATGCCGCACTTTGAGATAAACTACGAATAAAACTTACCATGGTAACATTGCCAGGATCACTGGTTAGTTTTTGTGACCATTTATGGTTCTAACAAAATTAACAGCAGAATCAGCAATCGGTACTTAAAACAATTTAATTTGTTTAATACTTATAAATTTAAGTAAATAAGAATAAGCAATACGGGGTGTTTCTTAATTGATTGTAAAAAATTTAAGGGCGTATTTCTTGGTCTTTCACTTATTTCTAGCATAACCATGCTAAAAGCTTTCGTTTCCGAGATACAAGGTCTAATTTTAGTTCTGAGTATACCGTTGTATTCCTTATTGAATTTTGCATTATTTCATACACTAAACTGAGTACCTTCCCATTTGAAAATAAAAAGTAAATAGGGATAATTGGATAGGAGTGAAAAATTTGAACATTGAAATAATGCATGGAATGCCTTTTTTTAAATAAACTTATACGTTTAAGCACTTTTTTTTAAATATCGGGTTTACGAAAGTTATAAACATGTAACACTTTTTACAAGCGCTGTATATAACATGATTATAAAAAACGACAAATATCATGTAAGAAGGTTTGTTCTTAAATTTCAAAGGTGTTTATCTACGATTGTTACAACAAATGCGTCACTAAAATAACAGTTTTCTTGGACGATAAACAGTGGCAGAGCATGTTGGTTCAAATGGAAACCGTTATGAGGAAATTTGCTCTTTAAGTTGAAAAATGTTACTCTATTATTTTGTATGAGTTTTTGATTTGCAAGCAATAAATGTATAAATTCTTCTAAATTATGAAAGATGCATATATCCCTTGATTACGTCTTTAGCAGTGAAAGATTTTAATCTTGGAAAAAGTTTCTCGTGATATTGGCTTGACGCACCACTGGTTTTCAGTAACCAGGTCCCCAGTAAAAATTAAAATATCAATTCTTCTAGAACATTACATCCGAAGTTATTCTTGGCATGGCACAACTCTCTAGTGGAAGTAGAAAACACCCTGCATTGACAATCTTCTCAATGGGTGAAATAAATTGTCATTTACTCTAATCACCCGATACAAAAATTAATCACAAACCATCTAACAATACAATCACAAAGTTTGACCAGGTATATACATTATCACTGGTAATAATATAACTATTATATTCGAATACATCAGGTTCGATATAGTTCAGAGATGGCGTTGTACGGTCTATATAATTTTCTGTATGCCATTATATATATATATAGCATATTATATGCTATGAAGGAAGAAAATTCTAGTTCGTTTGTAAAAAAATCAGTCAATTCTTAATATTTCACAGAATTCTTCTGCAATCTCTGAATAACCTTCAGTTCATTTAATAAAAATACAATATCACTAAAGTTAAAATTATAAATACCAATCTCTTAACACAAATCTGTGTTGTCACCTGGACATTTTCTTGATTACATCCCCATTCTCCTCTCCATCCTTGTTAACAAATAATTCCATTTCCACACTTTTAACCCCGTTGTTCTGAGCGTCTAAGGGGTCCTTTGGCTCCAGGCGTTTCTGAAAGTACCAAAGCCACAAGAGACTGACTGCCATCATGACAGAGGTCATTCCAAACGTCCATACAGTACCGTATTCCTTGTAGACGTGTGTTACGAATACGGGGCCCATTACCCTGGAGAGACAGCCGGAACCTGTCATTAGGCCCATCCAAACTCCCTGGAAAAATTTGAAGCTGTGATCAGAATTAAAAGGAAGCTTCTCATCGTTTAATATATCATTTCGTAGTATTTTCAATAGAAATTTTTGAAGTGATCCAAATAACAACCGACCAGAATAAGCATTTCAGGAATATTTGGATCTATTTAGGTAATTTTGTTCTTTTTGATTTTTCTGAGAAGTGACTTCAACAAAATTTTTGACAAACTTGTAAATTCAGGTTGTCCGAGCTAAGCAAGAATTTTTTTATATTGTTAAAGTAATTTATAAAGTACAAGGTTATTTAAATTTGATACTCATAATTGAGATCTTGAAAACTCATAAGACAGGAAGTTGGCTAAATTTTGAGAAAATTTGCACATTTTATGCCCACCAAAATTAAATTTCAGAATTTGAAAAAATTGAATTCTTTTGGTTATATTCGAAAAAAATAGATATTTTTTTAAATCGTTTTACTGTAAAGAAACGGAAGAGTAGCAGTATTTTCTTACACCATTAGAATATTCTATTACTTACTATTATCTTACTGCTTTATATAAAGACGTAAGAATACACAGGGTCTTTCATTTGAAAAAAATCATTTTCCTACATCTGAATGAGACGGAACTTGTTTTTAATTACCTGTTTTGATAAGCATTCGAATATTTCCAAAATAGGAAGAGATAGATATAAAACTATGCATTAACCAATTTTCATTAGATTACTACAAAGTGAAAACATATAGGGACTCTGATTCAGAAAAATGAATTTATTCTCAATAACAGGAAACTGGTTCTAAGTTAATGTTGTATCCTTAAGTGTTCTAAAAAAACGACAGGGCATGAAATTTTGTTCGCCACTGTGAACGTTTTGTGTTCGTCACAATGGCAAAATTACTTACTTGAGGCCTTGATCCTAACACTTTCGAAAACAACGTCTGAATTAGTGTAATCCCAATAGGATAACCCAACACAGTCAAAACGTAACACAATATAAACTGAGTGAAAGTTATTGCTGGAACTTTCTGGCACCATTCCTGACTGGAGGGACATCCCAAGAGATCATCTCCACAGTCAAAAGTCATGTAACGAATCTGCGCTTCATGGGTTGAATTCAGCAACAAATATCTTTTAGGATTTAAGAGACGAGATTATTCAAGAAGCTTAATTAAAATTATTCAAGTAGTGACCTGCCATATGTTTGTAGAGTGACATTTAAGCCTTCATAATCTAGTCGATAATCAAGGCTCACATTTCTTAGTTTTTGTTGGCAGAATATCGATAAATTGGTCCTCAAGTCTACATCATAAATTAAGGGAGGTGGGCCGGCAAATGGAATACAACTCTAAATGATGAAAGTAAGAAAAAATATAATTAAATTTATATTACCTTACAATTCTTCCTAGCACCATCAACAAGAATCCAATCCAGATCATCAGTTTAACCTCAGAAAACTTTTTAGAGAATATTGGAATTAATGGAAAGGTGCATATGGAAAACACAGCGCAAACTAACATTATTAGACCCATATACCATATAGATTCATCTTTAGACCAGCCCAGTTGATCCATAGTTAAAGGGGTACCTAAGAAAGTCATCTATAACTTTGCAAATCTACTATTAAAATAAGTCATACCAAGTGTTTCCATCAACATAAAGTTGAACACCATCACAAAAAAGGCAATAATAAAGGTCCAGGCTCCGAAATAGTCAGGTTTAATGCCCTTCCAAGTGGCTTTTTCGTCATTTTTCCCTTGTTTTAACATAGCTTCTTTGGCGGCTATTTTATGCTCTCGGAAGACGTGAGGCATGAAGAGGTAGATGTTAATTAAAGCGAGGAAGACGTTTATCCAGCCTGTAGCTGTGTACATGTTGAGCCTTAGTTTTTTGGGCCACAGCCACACTCCTTGATCGCCTAAATGAACTACTGCCATCTGTATCGCAGGCCCTACCACAAAGCCTAATACCTGAGCTAATGAAATCATGGACACAGCTTTGGTTCTTTCTGAGTATTTTGTAGCAGCAGACAAGTAAGCACGGCAAGCTGCCACATTGGCTATAAAAACAATTAAAATGTTATTAGCCTCTTATATATACAGGGTAGACTTTTTAACACGCGGTTCTTAGAGAATTGCGTGAAATCTGAGACTGTTTTAATATACAGGACGGATATGGATTTTTTTGAACCCAACCCTTATTTCCCCTTCTGATCAGAAAGTTTCTTCTAAGCTAACCAAACTTGAGGCAATGTTTTATTGCCTTTTTCAGGTCTATAGAAATAGTGAAATGGACATTTACTAAATTTAATAATACTACTGTTAATTTACTGTCTTATGTGTTCTATACATAGAAGGTCTAAAAGGGAGTACAGTGGAAAGGGGAATACGCCATTAGACAAAGGGTCTGAAACGCTCTCTATGACCTGTAAAAAAGGGTACCTAGATACTTTTTTTTCACGCAATTCTCCGACGCGTCTTAAAAAAACATCCTGTATACTCACTCATATAAGACATAGTGCAATACCTGAACTGACTCCCACCAAAAAACGGCTCCATAACATCCAATGTTTCACGTGGCTGTCGAAAAGTTCTAGGCAAGAATAGATGCTGCTGGCAGTAGTGAAAATTAATAGTGAAAAAATCAGGGGAGTTCTTATTGAGCCAAACTTATTACTCCACCAGCCAAATAAAGGCGAAAATAACATCTGACCGAAAGGGTTAGCTGCTACTATTAAACCCATAAATTCTTTGCCGGCAGTTGGATCAAGCTGAAATTTTGAACCCTCAATTTCCTGATGAATGAAAAATGTAATAAAGACTAAATTATGAAAGTGCTGACAATTTAACAGAAGCATAAAATTACAATTAAGTTGGTAATAGAAGATTTTTATTGGAGTTTTTGTCATTTCTATGCCTATGCAGAATTTACCAATAATAACTTGACTCGAAAACCAGGACTTTCAGACACGTTTGATATGCGATATCAACTTCTTACCTTGTCCAAATAAGGCCATACTCCAGTAACGACTATACTAAATCCTAAGGACATCATAAACATGGTGAAATAAACGACGTATATTGAGCGCCATCGTTCTCTGTGTTGTTGAACAGTTTCGAGGCTTTCATCGAAATCCTCATTGTTTCGCTTGAGTAATTGCCGGATTTTTTCCATTATCCAAGAATACCATTATTCCATAAATAATCTAAAAACAATTTATTATAGGGAAAATTATACATATATGTACGTGCACATTTTTACATTATATATTGAAAATATTCTCTTAATACCTTTTAAACAAACTATACACAACACAACGGTGTAATCAGGGAGATAATTAACCCCATATTTTCCTTTTCAAATCTAGATTTTATATGAAAATTATAGTTTATTAAACAAGTCTAAAGTTCCTTCATTAGATATGAAAATAAATGAATTAGATGAAGTGACTTCCGATGTGAACTATTAAATGTAAAGTATGAGGAACATTTGAATAAATTAAATATTTCGTCTAAATGCGAGTTTACATTACAAACACGGATACCTATGTTATTATTTCTTTACAACACTAAATAAATCAAATGATATTGATAAACTAAAGATAGTAGCTCGCCCCTTTGCAAACAAACTGACCAAAAATGTACATATGTATATGCGATAAGTAATCTCTAAAAAATTGCAAATGCGAACGAATATTCATGTAATTGTGATCTCCATGGGAGCGGTACAAGGACAAAGCGGACAATAATCACCCAACCTTCTGCCACAGAACCTCGCAAGCCAAAGATGGGACCAATCATTATGGCAATATATTTTTCAATATTTTACCTGCACAAATCAACACTTTTCTTAAAAATAAGTTTAAAAACAGTGATATAAAAGCCTAAAAGTAAAATGTTCTATGATGTGGAATAGTTTTTTACTTAAATTACAACTTTGGAGCCTGGGTCGTATTAGGTATAGTCTAAATGTTTTGTAACGATCTCTAATTTAGTGTATAATCTCACTGTTTTACTGTGTTTCAATATTTTAATATTGCTAAAACTTTTAGTTGGCTTTAAATTTACCTAAATACACCTACATACATAATGCATAAATACATTCTCAGTTCACTATCCGAAGTTACTTTCCAAGTATTCATGCAGTAAATATTTACATTTTCACCAAACAAGAATTTAATTATGGTTCGTAGTAATTTCATGTAATATTCTATTTGAAAGAAAAAAATTGTATTTAACACTCACATTTACTAAAATATTTTACTTGCAAGTTCAGTTAAAATGCTGGAATTTCTAGCAAAATAAGGGAAACTCTACCTGTATCATTTACAGTGTTTTACATACATTTTTCAAGATTCCTGTACTTACTCTTGAATTGTTAAACAACACATTTTATCATATAATATTGTTTTAATGTGAAGTAGGCATATAATTATTAAATTAAAGATGTACTTAAATTTATTGTTAGTTAGTCACTTAGGAAAATATTTTATTCTAGATCTTTGAAGTGGATTTCTAAGTAGGTACTCACTTAAACTGATAAGTGTGAAATGCAATACTAGGAATTACACTTCAAAAATTTATTTAACTAGAGATATTTAAAAATAGTTTTGAAAAATGTATACTATTTTTTAGTTTTTTAAATATATAAGTTCTTTCCTAAGTATGGTCTGTAACTTTAAAACATAATTTCTTATGGTACTTAAAGAAAAAATTATCTTATAAATATGTAGCTTAGAGTCCAAGATACAGAGTGTTTAAAATTTTAAAAAATATATTATTTATTATATTATACCTGAATTACTCTTCATTTAATATGGATAGGATTACTCAAGCAGTTACCAGAAGCCACATGCTAACTGATGAATATTCTACTGATAATGATGACAGAAGGTTTAGCAGACAACCCGACTTTTTAGTTATTTATTGGTGTAACCAAGATATGTTGTAATAATTCTAGAGAATTGGCAGAATTACCAATAACTTGAATCATTTTCATAATCCTTTATATCAAGAAATTATAATGGGTACAAATAAAAAGGTCACCAGCTAGCAATATTTAACAAATCAATCAAATTTCTTCGCTACTTGATAATATTTTAGCTAATATTATTTTGTGAAACAGATACTTAGTAGGCATTTACTAAGCACAGCTATCCAATAGAAAGATAAGATAAAAAAACACCACCCAAATTTTTAAGCCATTAACAGATCATCTCAAAAAATGGCTTTTATGCTCTAATTTACTAGCATTGGTCTAGAAAATACAAAAGTTTACAAATTAATTGAAAACTTTTTTTTCTTGGCTTTAATTTTTTCAAAAATTGACTATTGCCAGAATATAAGACTCAAAAAATAAACATCTTACCATGTTACTTTTTCAAGATTTGCTAAAGTTTTGTTGAAAAAATGAAAAACTTTTTACTTTCTGGTAAAAGAAAATCTCCAGCTTCAGAATTACCCTGAATAATTTTTAATAAATTATTGTCTCTTACTAACTTACCTTAATGAAACTATAAACCCAGCTTAATTTAAGCACAATTTTTACAAAAAAATGCAAATAATAAACATTATGTACTCTTTACTTACCCAGTGTATCTTATCCTAGGTAAACTTACATAATACAGTTTACAAAGGGTCACTGATGAAAATGTCAAAATATACTATTATGAATACCTCAGAGATCTATCCTTGATAATTTAGTTTTTAAGACCAAATTAGAATCTTATCTTTTTGGACATGTCTGTAACTTTATATCATTGACATATGTGCACGCAATTGATACAGTAGAAATGAAAATTACCCAAGTAAATCCCAATAATCTCATTATTCATTACTTACCCAATAACAAATTATATTTAGCACTAAGAAGCTGGAATTGGCAAATTAACCACTTATTCAGCACTAACAGAATTAAACCATTAGTGGATATACATTAACATGTCTCCAATGGAACTTCGATATATTTTAGACAAATACGCTTATATTATTACAGACAATGACGGAGTTTGGCAAGAACAATAACTAGTGAAACAGCCTTTGTCTTGTTTGGTTGAAGCTTTGTTTTATAAATAGTCACATTTTAATCTTTTGCGAGGTGATACTGTTGAGTATGAAACAAGATAATTCTTAACGAGACAATTGTTAATTTCATATCTTTTGTTTAAACAAATTTAAAGTTAGTTCCTTATTATTTGAAATTATTTATTAATTATTTATAAATAACCTGGCAGCTGTTTAGGGAAGATGACAGATAACATATGATCGACAATTACACAAACAAAAGAACAAATGCGTAATGATCGTTTTAAAGAGTTCCGTTACTTGATTATCTTGATGTCTCGCTCGCACTCATGTCGCTTAATGGAAGTTAGCATCACTCGGTCGCCTCAAAAATATGAGCATCGTAGGATCTAGCGGGCGATTCAACAATCTCACGTGACGAAATATGAAAATCATGGCTTCGTTGCCTTCGCTTGAAATTTGAATATTTCATTTAGACCTAGGAATTCGTAGATATTTTTATGATAGATTCACGTATCTTTCTTAATCGTAGATTAAATAATGTATAATGTCTGAGTATGGTATGAGAAACACCAGTAATATACCGTGGGGTTCTAAATTGTCCACCCCCTATCTCTTGTACATTTTAATTTTTTCTACTTCATAAATAGGGTCTGCGTTTGTAGGGGGTGTACGTTAAGTAAGTAAAAATAAATGTGATTAATAACCATTGTATCATTTCAGTATAGCATTAATCTAAATATAGTTTGTGGAAGCTCAACAATTATTAAAAAGAACAGTTTTTATATTTTTTATAAAACAAAAAAGTAAAATATAAAATTGTGTTGTACTAAATATATATGTAGATCTAGTGACCCTGGAGCATTTCATCTGGAATCAACTCCCAATGCAAGTCGGTTAAAGAAGATCGCCTCACACGCCTCACGCATCTATTGCTGCCCTTAAATTCCTTCATGAAACCTTGATTGCAGATGCAGAAGTTTGGAGCCGAACAGACCCCATTTTCACATCCGTCTAGGAATAATCAAATATCTCAATAAACACCTATAAAAAAAAGAAATAAAGTTCACCTGGGCAATAGGCGACACATTTATGCCCTGCGGACCCAGCAGCCTCGATATAACCCTTCTTGCAAGCGCACCTTTCGGGTGCTACACAATCCCCATTTAGACAAGGACTAGAGCAATGAGGCTGACATATCGTCCCACTCTTATCCAATGTCCATCCCTGACTGCAAGTACAAGTATTGGGTGCCGAGCAGACTCCATTGGTACAGCCTTAAAGCATATCTTGATTAGATACTATTATAGAACTTCATGGGAGTTTGCACCTCTGGGACACTCCGCAACACATCGATTCTCCTTCAGCACATAGCCCCCGTGACAGGAACATCGATTGGGGCCTATGCAAGTACCTTGCCCACAACCGCCTTCGCAGAAATGTTCGCACTTGTTGGTATCTCTGTTTACATGGAAGCTGAAATTGGGAATAAATTGAGTAAAAACAAATTATCATATAATTTTTTTATACCCAGGGCTGCAAGTGCAAGTCTCAGGACCAATGCATTGTCCTCCAGAACCACATCCTCCACTACATACTGCAATGCAGTATTTCCTGTCTGGACTGTGACTGTATCCATAGTTGCAGTTGCATTCCCCATTATTGGTGCAAACTCCATTCAGGCAGCCTTCGGGACATGTTGGGATACATTTGTTTTGGTCTCCTGTGGTCAGCTAAAGCCCATATCAACTGACCATATAATTTCAGACAGTTGGCATAGCTACTGACCTTAATATAATTTCTTTTGCAAGTACAAACGTTGGGAGCGGTGCAGTTTCCATTTTCGCAACCTTTGTCGCAAATTGGTTTGCAGTGAATGAAGGTGTGTGGAATTCTTTCATATCCAGAGCAGCAGATTTCGATTTTAGTGAGGTCTGGTCGCGACTGGAAAGGACAGTTTAAGGTTTTGTTAAATTGGATCCCTGATTGATGAGTTTAGGGATAATTAGTTCTGGCGCCAGATTCTTGAATTAGAAGTAAAACTGGGATTGATGTCAAAATGATATGTAGAGTATCAGCAAAAGACTTTGTTTTGTCGTCACGTTCCGGAGAATGTTTCCTAAGTTGAAGATTCTGGTGAAACTGAAAAAGTTGCTAACTTACCCCATTTCCACGCGGAACTTCTGATTTTATCCGGTCTTCTGGTGCTATGATGTCAATAGTCCTGAAAAGTTTATTACATATTAAATTAATAGCCAACAATTGAGCTCGACAAGATGTAAATGGGATGGTGGAGAGGATTGCGTCTATATTATTATAGAAAAAATGTTCTAAATAGAATTGGTGCTCAGGGAAAGCATTTGCTCCTGATGCCTACTCTTTGAATCTACCTCTGTCGTCCAATAAATACCTAACAAGATCAGGATATCAACCGGCAGTGGATAGCACTTTGGTTTGCCAGCAAAAGGAAAGAAGCAATAATAAAAAACCCTTCCTGCCTTTTGAAACAATGTGCACCAAACGATTTCATTAATATTAAATAAAGAAATAAAATTCTTCAGAGTCGAAGAGGAGAGTTGAGAGTTGAGAGGCTGAACATAAGGAGAGTCCTCAAAGAATTTAATATTGTAGAAAAAAACAAAATTTTACAGGATTCTGCAATAAGCGTTAGAGGCGTATTGAAAAGATCAAAATTATTATAACATTCTTAGATGAAGAGATAGCTCCGGATAAAAAGAAGAAAATAAAGCAAGAAATTGAGAAAGAAGAAATGACTGAGAAAGTTATTAAATGGATAAGGACTCTTCGAAGTAAAAGGAAAAAGTGAATTTAGAATAGGAAGAGCACGTAGGGAGAGTTTTGGCTGGAAGTTTGAAAGAAATTTGAGTAGGTTTTGAGTAGGTAACTTGAGGTTTAATGTTCCAATTTTTAAAAAATTAAATCCGCTTTTTTAATGAGAATTTGATGGCCTTCCGAGTGGGTTTCTCTAGGTTACTACAGTTAGTTTCAACATCCCTTTGATGCTTAATAAAAATATCCATAGTTGTTTCTGCGAGTCCTCTCTGCAGTATTCCAAATTTAAACAGCTTTGTACGGATTATTTCAGTTAATTATTTTCTTTTCCCGATGCTGCATTACATTTTTCCAGAAAGTTCGCTTCGCTGAATTATCCAAATATTGGATTAAAACTTATTCTTTTTTGGCTAACGTTTCTATAAACGTTGAATAGGTTTGAAAGACAGAGTCTCATGTAATTCGAATCTGAACATTCTAAAATTTTGGTTATAAAATCCGCGTTTTTTAATGAGAAGTTCATGGAATTTTGAATGGATTTCTCTCCAGATTCGTTCACTTGGTTTCAATTTCAATATACACGTTAATTCCTCTATTGAAATGTTTCAAATTTAAGTAGGTTTATTCGGGTTACTTCAATTATTTTTCTTCCCCAGAATACATTAAAATGTTTAAAAATAATTTCCTTGGTTAAAATATTCGTCATTTGTAGTGGAAGTAACTATGACCAGTAAACTTAATAATTTATTGTCAATTTTAGTAGGTGTCTTCTAATATTTACTGAAAAATGTTATTGTATTATACAGGGTGTCCGAAAATGACGTCAAAGTATATTGGGGGGTAATTTTACAGGTTAAAATAATTAAAAAAAGCCCTCATGAACGTACCCTAAAAGTTGCTTCTTGAAGAGCTAATAGAATCCCCTAAAGGGGGAACTCTGAACATGTTTTTTCCACAATATTTTCTAAAATAATTAGAAGATGCATTGTGATGAATGGAGGTCATTTTCAAAATTTGTTGTGAATAAGTGATAAATACTAAACAGCATTAATTGTGTTATTGCTGGCTAATAAAAAGAAATCTATTAGAAGGATTCCTACTATGTTTACAAAGATGATTTTCAATATCCATGTAATCGTGCATCGCTTTATAAAAACTCATTTTTCTGTAAAACGGTCTGTCCTAACCAGACGAAATAGGAGGACCTTTTTTGACTAAAATGTGCAATTATTGACATAAAAAAGTCTTCCCATTCCAACCTATTAAAGTAAACCGAATTTCATAATTTTAGCGCAAACCCTTTAGAAAATGTCGCGTAAAAACCATGCTGAGAGTCTCCGCTTTAAAGGGGTTCTAGTCCCTTTAAGAAGCAATTTTTTGGATGTGTTTATAAGAATTTTTCTTATTATTTTAATCTCTAGAATTACTTCTCAAGATATTTCGACGTTATTTCCGGACATCATGTGTGACAAACAGAAGAAAGACAGGGTGACTTTGGATGGGAACGTTGGTAGAATCTTGTTAATGCTCGACGTCGAGGGACGGACAATAACAATTAACAAATTGCAGAAAAAATGAAAAATTGCACAACATAACTCTACTTACGGCACTTCCAAAACACAAACTCCTGCCTTGGAACTATTATTTTGGTGTTGCAGGGAGCTAAATTGTTGTCCCGAAACCGCAATTAGCAGGAATCCCATAACAGCTGCAACTCCAGATGACACGTGAGAGTTCCACATTGTTCCAAATTTTGTAACTTTCACTGATTTGCACTTCTCCTCTGAGCCGTAGACTTTCTTCTAATTTACTTTCGCTGTTGCGGTCCAAATTTAAAGTTTTTCCACCCTAGAAAACAGAAATCGAGCTAGCGAGGCGTGATTTCAAATAGATGTTATGAAATCGTCAATTGTGAAGTATCAAAACCCTAATTTGTCACTGAATTCACTTTTACAAAGCGCTTAATACAGCACTTGTGCCATATACTTACGCGCACGAATCTTGAGCTCTTACGATTGACCAAAGCACTGAACCGCACAAAATGAACTGACGAAATCTTGAATGTTCTATGGTAAAAATCTCTAAAGTAATAAATAACTGCTGTTGTCTCCTTCGTAAATACGTGGTCAAGCAGAACTATACTGAGAATCGATAAAACAGTGTTAAACTTGTTTTTGTAAGGCTGATTACAATCGAGCGTTGGCGTGGCTGGAATTAATAAGTTTAATGTTAATAAACGATAATTTAATGTGTTTTAAGATGTTTTCGCAAATTGATGTTGTTTCATGTAAATGTGACCTTTGCGGCCCGAGGTGGTGGCGTTCTTAGAACAATTATAAGCCTCATATCGAGGGAGTTTTGATACATTTCACATTGTAATGCTCGGTCCAAAACAAATGTATATACAGGGCGGCTCATCAGAAGCTTTCCATTGAAGTCTTATGATGTAAAAAACACAAAAAAGTTCGCACCTGTCCATTTTAAGTTCAAGGGGGTCACATTTCTTTGGTAACACCCTCTTTCACAAAACGGTGTTCTTCTGAAAAGCGGTTCGGTTTATCTATGTAAAGAGTACCTTTTTTTCTTCGGCACGCCAGAAATCTAATAAACCACATAACGGTTCAAAACCCAACATCTTAAAAGTTTAGGGATGAAGAAGTATAGGGTAGCTTCTCTGAAGACGTAGAAAGAAGCGTTAGGTCATATCTTGTTAACTTTGGAATGTTACACGAGTAACCTGACCTACTCTTGGACACATTTGTTCGCATCCCTGAAAGGATCGTTCCATTGTCTTTTGAAGATTTGCTTTATGGTTTTTAAAATTTATTTTGTGCACAATTTTTCAATGTTTCCGCTTAATTAAAAAATAGCGTTATGTGAGAAAGTTTACGATGTTCATTTAGGTCAGCAAGATCACTATGTGAGATATATCATTCAATTTTAGAATCACCCGAATTTCCATTTAACGGTACTATAATTTATCATGGTTGAAACATATTTATGATATAGATACCACACTCTTAAAGGGAAATAACTATGCCCATCTGATCTAATAGATCTAAATAAGGAGACTATTAGGAGGGCTGTTATACCCCATATTCCAAAATACCACATTTGGCACCTATTACCAACTTAAATTTTCTAAATCCCCAAGTACCTACCTGGCCCCCAATCACCGCCAAAAACCCACCGCACTAATTTTTTCGTCTTGCCCTAATCATTGGAAAAACTTTTAAGCAAAGGCATCAAAATCCTTTTCAAATCCCCAGGTACTTACCTGGAGAAAATTAAAGAAACTTATTCTGAAATTATTTTTTATTTCCCCAAAAAAGTTACTTTGCACAACATATGACGAGTTGGAGGAAGACGTTTAGGTGCATCTTTTTCTCAAAAAATAAAAAAATATTTGATTTTCTTTATAAATTTTTTTGTTTTTGTTTTGTATACAATTTTTCTCTTACACTAGTCAATTAATTGGTGGGCTTGGTGAGGAGCCTGATGACATGCCAGAATCTTCATCGTTGCTGCAAGAATATAAAAGAATTTTTTAGTTGTAATATACAGTTTAGCTAAGAACCAATAACGGTTTAAGTATAGAAGGTTGGAGCAAAAAAGTGAAGCTATAGATATGACTTTCTGCATCTTTATCAAAAACAGGTTTTTTATAATCACTTACAGAATGTTAACTTATATTATATAGTTAACATCTTGTTAACAACTGTTATATTCTAATTATAGTTTCATATTTACCTATCCGCTCCAATGAGCTTGCAAAAGGAAGTTTTTGACGCCGGTGAACCGAGTAAGATGTCTATATATGCACCGCAACACCCGCGTATGCACATTACACATGGTTGAATAAACTGCAACCTTATGGCTGCAGTTTGTAAATTAGGAACATTTTCAATACTTTTAGTTGGAACAAGGAAATTTTGTACGTGCTCTGGCCATGGCGCAATTCTAATTTCATTACTTTCATTTATTATTTGTAATGACAAATCTGCCTCAAAAACGTGGTTGCTGAAACACTTTATAGTAACACGATATTGTCTATTTTGTCTTGCCACCTTGATTCGTATCATATTTCTGGGGTCAATCATTTTATAGATTATTTTATCACTTTTTAGGAAAAAATTGAAAAAAAATAACATAACTTTTGATTCTATGTTTAATGGCCAATCTGTACAAATTTAAATAGCGAGCGCCATCTATGAAAGAAGCTATCAAGCTACGTCTGGGAGATCTCGTGAACTGTTTTTCTTCATTCTACGTACGCCATTAAACATGAAATCGAAGATTATGTTATCTTTTTACTATTCTTATTTCAAAAAATGATAAAATAAACTATGCAATTATTAACCCCAGAAATATTACACGAATCAAGATGGCAAGACAAAATAGACAATATCGTGTTACTATAAATTGTTTGAGCAGCCACGTTTTTGAAGCAGATTTGTCGCTGCAAGTAATAAACGAAAGTAATGAAAGGGTACAGCAGGATAAGCATGGCAAATCGGCCTATAAAAGTGATTTCAAATTTTTTGTGTAAAATAGACGTATGTGATTATAAAACCAATATTTACTTTGACTTTGAGTCGATTTTTCAAAGTGACCTTGAGATATGTCAAAAAGATCGCTTAAATACCTTTACTACTTTAAACTCAAATATCTCAGGAACTAAAAGAGATACAAAAATGATTAAAAAATCCGTTTGTAACTGATACTCTAAAGAATATTTATGTATTTTTTGTATAATTTTTAGAGGGTCGTAATATTTTCAAAAACTTTTAAATGGTATTTTTTCATTTTGGTTTTTGAGTGACAATCACAAATTTAATATATGTTATAATCTGGTCCAAATTCTATCTCCTGTAAAAATTTCAATTTTTAAAAAGTGTCGCAACACATTCAAATATATAAAAAACCAAGAGCGCGTCACCAATTATTTATATTCGTTAATGTTTCGAGTATAAAATAGAAACTAATACAAAATATAATTCCATTTAACAATTTAATCAACTATAGACATTTAGTTTTCATCACTATTTTCATTAATAATCACCGGAGTCTTAGTTTTTTTTAAAATGTAATATTTAAAATACGTGTCAAAATAGCGTCAAAAACTTTCTTTTGCAGGCTCATTAGAAGGAATAGGTAAAATATGAACTATAATTAAAATATGTATAACAGTTGTTAATAAGATGTTAACTATATAATATAAGTTAACATTCTGTAAGTGATTATAAAAAACCTGTTTTTGATAAAGATGCAGAAAGTCATATCTATAGCTTCACTTTTTTGCTCCAACCTTCTATACTTAAACCCTTATTGGTTCTTAGCTAAACTGTATATTACAACTAAAAAATTCTTTTATATTCTTGCAGCAACGATGAAGATTCTGGCATGTCATCAGGCTCCTCACCAAGCCCACCAATTAATTGACTAGTGTAAGAGAAAAATTGTATACAAAACAAAACAAAAAAATTATAAAGAAAATCAAATATTTTTTTATTTTTTAACAAAAAGATGCACCTAAACTTCTTTCTCCAACTCGTCATATGTTGCGCAAATTAACCTTTTTGGGGAAATAAAAAATAATTTCAGAATAAGTTTCTTCTACTTTTGATAAAAATGTATTGCTTTGCAAATGTTCCGCCAACTCAGTCTATTGCCTTAAGGTTACAATTTTCAGCTTGTCTCAATATAATTTTAAAAGCGTTTAAGTTTCAACGGAGTAGATATTATGCAATTCATGGTTATCAGTTGGGTAGTTTGAACATTTAATTAAGTAATACTAAAGTCTAAGTATTAAATGATTTTTCTGATTTTGCAAGCGTCTTTGTAAATAAAACGGAAAAATTTCTAATTTAAAATGTCAAAATGATATCTCATGTCAAAAAGTAGGCATCATTGAAAAGAGAATTGAAAGACCTTTCAAATAAGGTGTCACTCAACGCCACTTTTCATTTAAGATTTTAAGGGCGAATAGCACCTTGCTCAAGGGGTTAAAGATAGGGGTTTAAAAATAAGTCTAAAAGGTTTCCCCCTCGACAAATCAATTGACGTGTTCGAGAGATTTTTTTAAAACCACATTAAGAACCCTAAACATGGACCGTTTCGTTTTTGTTGGCCCACCCTGTATAATAATACATATGCGTAATCTGGGGTACTTTACAATGTGATTAATTACTTATATTGATAAGGAAACTGTAGCACCTTCCCTGCTCCCCTCATTCGCAATAAATCGTTCAGATTTCCCAATGATCCAAATTGCTCGAAATTAAGATCTTTTTGCACAAATCACTTCCCAGAATTAAACAATTAGGGCCTGCTGCTACAATACTAATTTACTTGAGGCCCTTGCATAACTCGTTTCGTTAAAAAGAAGACTAATGAAATCGATCATTCTTATATTCTTGGTGCCCAAACCGTGTCAAAAATGTCATGATAGTAGCAGTAACGATAGCCTAAATAACGAAATTGGCACGTATGCGTAACTGGGCGCAAACTCCATGAACTTCTACTGTATGTTCTGTGGGGTAAGACCTACTATAGAAGCCCTTTAGCCTTTGAAAACTGCGCTTCTGTTTTCGTTTCATGGTGAGTTTAATGGAAATTTTCTTTAAGAAAAATTTGCTCTCACATGCATATCTTGATATTTCATTTGATTCCGACGATTTTACTGAAATAATCTTGCAACTTTTGCGAAATTTCACACAGTCATGGAAATATTTAGTTTCCAACGTTCTCAATAGCCCCTTTCAGTTGACGTCATTCTCGTCCCAATTTCACGACTCGCCCCTATAGTGGGTCCGATTTCGTCCCTTCCAAAGCGCGCGACGCCACGCATTCTGAGCGTCGCGACGGCCTTATTCCCGTACAGTTTCGTGCGAAATTCTACGCCAATAAATTTATTAACATAAACATTTATACGGCTTGTAAGTATTTGTCGTTGTTAAATAGTCGCAACGCTTGCCTTGCACGGCACACCCCTATAAACTTTATGAATTATTACATTGGCGGTCATTATTATAATTTATTCGGCTATCCGGTATATTGATCGTTTGTTTTTGGGGATAGACTTGATTTTGTGTATTTTGTGTGATTGGGTATGACTGGAGGGAAAAATGTGAAGGAAGATTTGGCCCCTTAATGCGTGATTACCCACTGGTGCATGATGTTTTGCTTTGAAACCGCTGACTTTTTTCCCTTCCAGGAGACGTCCGGTACCCCCCTGATTTTAATTTCATTAAATTGCTAATTTGTTGTGTGAAAAATTAATTTAACCGTTGCATGACAGGTAGCGACTCTACTTTTGCGTCTCCAAAAACTCCAGTATTTTGGTTTCATGTGCAGTTATTATTGCCATAATGATTCCTGGAATTTTGTAGCACAACTGAGAATGACCTCAGAAAACTTTCTTGGAATTTTTGAGTAATCAGCAACCGCCAGAGAGGAAATTTCCAAAATTTGAAAGCTTTGTTAGAGCATTTCAGGAACACTGAAAGTGAGCTTCTGATTACTCAAAGTTCCCAACACAACAGAAGCGAAGTCCAAATAGAAGATTTTCAATCTTTTATCAAACGGAAGCAGAGTGTTCTGATAGAAGTTTTTCGAAATTCCTATCTTCCTGGGTTGACCAGGCGCTAAAGTAACCCGAAGAAAATGTTTCGGTTATCTAGGCAAAATGGAACTTTCCGAGTGGATTTTTCTAATATAAATTCTAAGCATTTTGAAGTGTCCCTGAAGACGATTAGGCGGGTGAAATTTTTAAGTTACACAGAGTGTCCTGGGGGAAGTTATTTAGGAGATTATGAGTAAACTAGTACAGCTTGAGGCGATTTTCTGAGAGTTCGTATCATGAAAAGAGCATATGTGCGTTTTCAGAAACTTCCTGTGTTTTTAGGGAAAATTGATAAATTTCTGATTATCTTGGTATGTCCAAAAGAATTTGGCTGAACTGGGAAAATTTATTAAAAAATCGAAGATGAACAGCATGTAACATTTTAAGAAATATTTTACAAAATTGTAATAAAGTGCAAAAAGTTGATGCAACTTTTTACCCTCCGTTTTCTTTGAAACAATTCGCCATTGGGGAAAAATAGTAATTTACTCCACTAGTATTATTTATAAAAACGAACATAAAACTAGGAAGCTCTAGGAATGTTATCATCCGGCAACTAAAGTGTTTATAGCTAATTAACACTCATTTATCTGCAGGATATTACGAAATCCGGATATATGTGGTTGACCTACTGGAAGAATCTTATCAGCTATGTAAAATTCCTATCTGAGCCTTGGCATTATTCTTCTTCAACGTGATTTGTTTTCATTTTCACACATCATTCCTTCTTTCTTTTCCAGAATTTGGTAACAATAATGATATCGAGTGCCATTAACCCACACTACGAAGTCACCACCACTCCTAAGAGATGAGAAACCTCGCCTTAGTCTTGTCTATGTTGTTGATTTTATATTTGCCTGTCGTGCCCTTTACTGGTGGGCAACATTTCGTTCCCACCAAGAATTACAAGTCTGATGATGACTACGACGACCTGTCGTTGGCCACTGATGATGAGCGGGAAGAAGAAGTCGCTCCTCCGGCCAATGTTACCGATGGTACGGATTCTTTGAGCGAAAACTGCCTTTTCGCAGGTATTTTTGTTATTTTAGAAAAAGGCCTGTACGTCGGTGCCCCATGCGAATTTACTTGCAGTTCGAGGCTGCAACACGTCTACTGCAATCCTATTACCAACTCTTGCGAATGCGAGAAGAAGTATCCAGTCAAACTTAGCAACCCTTACACAGGCTGTAACAAACGTAAGTTGACCTCCGATAGAACTTCTTTTCATATCATTTTCGTTTATTCCAACTTTGTTAAAATCGGCTTCTTCTCCGATTTAAAGTGGTCATCAGTGATTTCTGATTCATTTTAACCGCTAGTGTAAAACTTAGGAAAAACTTTACTTCTATCTGCATTACAGCATTAATAGAACCGCAGGCCCTATTCAGGCCTTCTGCACGGTCTTGGCAGTAGGCCAATATACCGAAACAGTTAAATTAATTATTGTCTGCACGTGTACCTGTCATTATTCCCTATTACGAGCGTCTAAAGATTAATTGGATACGTTTTATAAACGTTTTCGGTATTCAAATGTGAGTATTTGTCATGCACCAAAGGCTCCATGTGTGTTACGAAAAGAATGCATTGAGAAACAGAAGCACATTCCTAAAAATATTCCATTTTTGCAAAGCGAAACGAATCTAGATGTAGAATTGGATACCAGCGACTTCAAGTTCGGCACTATATTTGGCTTTTTTAGAAAAAAAAATTAGTTGAAAGTGAGAGTTACTAAGTTGAAGGTTTTTTTATTTGAGCATGGAAGTTGTACGTGTCGGAATAGCGTTGGACACGTTTTCCATGCTTGAGGAAAGGTTTTTTTTTTATAGCCAAAGAACGAAGACAGACTAGCGAATTCGCTACTCCCCTTCCGCTCTTCTGCCCATCAATCTATTAACACATTCACTGCCCAGAACGCCTCTGGGTCTGTTTCTGGACTTTGACTACCACGCGGAGAAAGCCTAAGAAGCGGTTTTGCCTATTTGAGATATAATGATAAATGCATTCGCTGGGCAAATTCAAAAGGTGCTATAAAATCTTCCCTTAAGCAGTCACTATTCACAAAAAATCAAAACAATTACAAAAAAGTATGTGGAATCTCGTGCGATGATACAATTCGAATTGGGCAGTGAATGTATTAACTGCCTGTTCTTTATCTCTGTTGTCTTAACTTTCCCAGTTCTGATGAGTCCTTCAGAACCGTGGGAAAAGTACCTGTTAGTCCCTGTTACAAAGGGACCAACAGTTTAATGTCATCCAAATAATCAGCACACATGGCTACTTAGGAGCATTATGGTATTAGTGACCTCGCCCGACAATGCTTTTTCTTAAGAAGGCTGTCAGCCTGCTCCTCATCTTATTGTCTCTTCTAATATCACATTCACAAGCCTTAAGAACTATAAATAAATCTTCGACATATTCAATATCTCATTAAAGACCAAATTGCTAATGTGCCGCTAACGTCTACTAAGTTAACATTCCAAAGAATCACTGAAATGGAATTTCAGTGCCGGTGAAATTCTTTGGTGCCATGGAACTTAGCTTGACCTTAACGTTAACATCATATCAATCATTATATTCTTCCACCTCGTAATTTTCGTGATTTTTCACATTATTCTGAACCAAAAATAGAGTATATTTCGGATTTATTAAACTACCCGTAGCACATGCACATGACCTTAAAAGATGAGAAAAAATGCAAATAGACTGAAAGAGCTAGAAAATAGAAGAATTATGTTCACGTGTCAAGTGCTTTAGAGTGTAACTTCCATGATCATGAAAGTATGGTACTGCGAAAATTAAAGGATCATGGAAGGAAGATGTTGGACCTATGGGACAATCGGACACAAGGCTATGAAAAATGTGAACTGGAGCCTGATATTTTTCTCAAACCAACAAAAATCATTAAGTTTAAGTTGTCTCATCTACAACATAAGGGACATTGCGGTGAATCATTTTTGCATAGAAATTCCTAGTAAAAAGTGTGTCGTTTTAGTTCCAGAGTCATATTTTTCAAAAGACTTCGACATTCAACATAAGTGAACAGAATAAAAACAAACAATATTTTGTTTCCACATACAAGTTTATCAATTGCATTCTTATCTCAATATTGTTGAAAATTGATTTAAATCGTAATAGCAACAAATTAAGTGCTTCACATTCGTTTTTTCGACGACAAACTTTTGCGTTCGAACTGTGAAAATGGTCTATTTTACATTTGAAAAGTATGCAGACATACATTTGATTAATAGCGAAGCAACATGCCACACTAGAGAGGCTGCGTGCCTTTATGCTGAGAGTTCTCTGACTTGTTTCTATGGTTAAATGAGATAGAATGTAATTCCAACATGATGCACATTTTGCCCGTACTGTGCCAAATCACCTAAACCAACCTTTTTATGAGCGATGGATCAGAAGAAGCGGACTTATCAGCGGCCAGCGCGAAGTCCCGATTTAAGCTCGTTGGATTTTTTCCTCCGATGGTACAGCAAGTCGTTGATATATGAAATTTCTGTAGCCACTCAAGAGCGACTGTTGGGAAAAGTGACAGCAGCCTATCTTTCCGTATAGCACTATCCGCACATCTCACAACGGCCGCGCGATTCAATGATTCTAAGAACAAATTTATTTAACCAGGTTGAGGGAGGTCATTTTGAACCTTTATTAAATTTTTTTGCGTTATCTTTAATAAAACTGAAGTAAATATCGAAGTTTTTTGGTGTAAATGAGCTGCCAACATTCAGTTTTTGAATAAAAATGACTATGGAGGTAAAACTAAAACAAAATTATTCACTGCAATGTCCTCTATAATCTCCTTAAGTTTGGCACAATCTTTCTGGAACACTCTGTATAAAATATAATATAACTGATTACGCGCTGACCTTCTTGTCCAATTATTTACTTAAGGGACGAAGCTTGGATAGCTAACAAGTTGGACTGTGTATTTGTTGCCCTTTGGCTGTTACATGGTGGTTTTATAACGTCCTCAATACTGCGGCATACAATATATTGGAAAGAGCCACTATGCATTGTAATTTCCGTTTTCTTAACGCTGACCCTCTATCCTGAACATAATTCTTGTCACATGTGCCAGGATTTTTGAAGCTTTCGCCACAATAGAAGATATACCTATAGCTGGTCAACCTATTGATGATTGTGATGATTGTGGGTGCTGTCCCTGATCTTTGACTTGATTGTAGTAATGAAATAAGATCCACAGCCTTTGATAATGCAAGTCTGCGATAAGTCAATTCTCAGCCAGCGATCATAACTAATTCGACTTTTAATTGGCTGATCTTGTCTGGAAACGGTCAACAATCGCATCAATTTCCAGTTTATGGGAAAAGTGTCCATTTGACTAGGCAAAGGTCTTGATTTGAAGATGACCTTCTTTTTCTTTTTTCCAGCTAAAAAATTGGGAGACCAGTGTTACGACCACGAGGTTTGTAGATATTCGGACCAACACGCCTTGTGTATCCAAATACACCACAATGCTATTTGTCAATGCCAGGCCGGCTACCATTCGGTCGTGCTGCAAAAACCATCGAAAAGAGTCTTCTGCGCTGAAGGTAAAATAAGTCTGAACACACGAACATTTAGTAATTCTCTCTGTAGATATTCAGGTAATAACTAAGGATTTCTCCACGTTTGCTGGAGTCCTCTCAGGCATTGCGATTTTGTCAGGCCTCATATGTTTCGTGCTGCACTTGTTCAATCAGAACCTATACGGATCGGGGCATCACAGGCATCGTTTCGGGAATGCCAACCTAGCGCCACCTATATTGTTTTCAAGCGATCCAGGTGAGACCCTCACGTCGACTTTTTTGTATGCATTTTGGACAGTGTACTTATCGTTGTGTGTCTATATCTAAACTTTCATGCGACAAAGTTTTCACTTAATCAGTAACATCCATCAATCATCAGCGATAGATTGTTAATTGTTGCCTGCTATGTGGAACCTAGCACAACACCGAGACAATCCGGCAGAGCTGATCCCGTCCCTGTCCACACCACTGTGTTTGTCTTTTACAGGCTCTCTGCCACTGCCTATCCTTGCGCGCGCCGGTGCCACATCGCAAATGTCAACTCGGCGCACAGCCAGCTCGTCGACGCGTAGGGCCAGCAGCGTAGCAACGCTGCACCGCTACGGCACAGGCTCGTCTACCGTGCCGCAGTCACGTACAGGTGCGGCTCGAGCCGCCGCTATCTTGCTCTTGTCTTACTGCGATTACGTCGTGGGCGGCTCTAATGCAGGCTCGACTCTCGGTATTAACATAGAGATGATGTCTAAAATGTTGTGATGTCGACTTTGATTCGCTGATTTTTCTTTAGAGGAAATTTTTGCACTTTGGCAATACCGCTCTGTGTTGTAGTTCACTGTGTACTAACGGGGGCTGGGGGGCAAACACATTAGAGAAGAAATATTGCGCTAAGAAAATTAATAATAAATAGCGGGCACTGTTACTGTTCTCATTTTCCTACTGACAAGGGTGGCAGGTTGATTAGGGTACAGCTCGGACAATACACCTTGTCAATACTGATAGTACATATTCCACATACTACGTGGATTTTTTAAGTTTTGACACACTTTGCTTTACTTTGTCGTGGGAGTTTCTCATAGCAAAATAAATGACAACTTGACAACGTGGTTACCGCGCGTGAGCTGTTGAAAAGTTCTCAGCTGCAATACTTTTCCACACGTTTTGGCCTATACAGGTATCACCTGCCGGAGTGGAAACATCGGGATTATGTAACTAGAAGAAAGACCGCATAAGGTTTAATATGCCTCCGACAAGGATCATCGAAGCGGATTGCGAGGCTAGTGGTTGAAGTGGGCGGAGTCAGTCCAGTGTTGCCAGATGTCTCACTCTTTAGTATTTTTACTAATTTACACACAGTATTTTTACTAATTTAAGTTCTAGCGATGGATTAATCGTTTTTTTTATTTATCTATATGGCTACCCTTTCCTGTGGTATTTTTAAACGTTTCCATCGCCGCAAAGACAGAGAAATCGATACCAATCTAAACATCGAAGTGGAAACATCACTGGAACTGACTCCTCCCATTTCGATGCTGGTCTTTGGCGAAGGCACATTAACTTTATGCAGCCCTTCTTCCACTTGCACAATCTCTATGTCTCTACTTGAACTGATGATACCCGTATTGACTCTATTTGATACTCCAATGGGTTTTAACGTTTCAATTTGATAGAGATTAGGGCTCTGAAAGTTCGGACAATATGGGAGATTTAAGATATAGATATGTTCGTATATAACTAAATTTCTTTAGAAAAATATATACAATCACTACTTGTGTTCTTTCAAAAATTTAGAAACTCAAACTATGAATCGTCATTGGATTGAAATTGTTGTAACAAAAATATGCCATTTTTGTACTTAACAACAGAGCAAGATGGCAGAGGCATATACATTTTCTGAGACTTATAGATTTGTAGTACTTGCTTTTATACATAAATTGCTGCATTTTAGGCTGCATGATTAGCTCTTCGTGTATTTGCTACCCTTATGTTAAGTGTTGTCAGATATTATATATAATAAGTGTAAATACCGTAAATGGGCAGCACGTCCCTGATCTGCCCCACGATCTCGTACTCTCTCTCTATTTTTTTTTCATCCAAAAAGAAAGCAATAACAGGTTTTAATCAAATTGCTCTTTAGATCTCACCATCGGGATCTTGGAAATCTTAAAAAATAGTCGTCTTTTAAAACGAATTTTTAAAAATGGGACTTTAAATAGATTTGCATCGTTCGGGAAGTATCGACGAATGAGTTAATCTCCAAACTTTTCCAGCAGTTTTTGCGCATCTTTTGGAACATTTTCCCACGTTCCTGTCCCAGTGGGGGTTGTAACAATATTATGTATTTCTAAATTTTACCATTAAATCAATTTATTTATCCAGGATTCAAATTTTATTTTATACACTAATGCGTAGATAAAACAACGGCACTCGTCTTATTACTCGTGGTCGATATACTCGGTAGATACACAAAAAAGCTTATTTAGAGTGATGATGTTTGTTTCTGGAAGGTTCGAGAAGGCCGAGCATAGCATCGATACACAGCGCCGGCTCCATGCGCAGCTATAGTGCCAGGAGGTACGAACAAGAGAGAGAACAAAAGGAGGAGAGAGAGATGCAGAGGAGGCTGTCAAAAATGAACTCGTTATCAATGTCAGCCAATAGGCTGCCGCCTACGCCCAGTCCGCATTCGACCGATGATCTTTTGCCTACGTTGGAGGAGGACAAACAGGTATTAAAATAATAAAGAATATGTGAAATATGAAAAAAACACATACAGCAAAAACACTCTTTTCTATTACAGACCGAAGACACTCCAAAGGGTGGTTACACCAATACTTCCTATGCTTTATAAGGTTTAAAGAATTTGTTCTTTTGGTATCTACTTAATGCTTTGACGTATTCTGCTGACGCTTTTAAAAATGCTTTTTGCTTCTGCTTGTTACTAATTTTGGTAGAGTTTAAACTACAGTTCCTATGCGCAAAAAAGGATGGGAATCATCTGTGATCAACACAATGGGCCTGTATTTATGTAAATCGTAACCTAAACTCTAAGGCTCATGTTACTTTATCCTTCTTTATCACAAAATACTTATACAGAGTGGTCTAAAAATATTATGCCAAGCTTAGGGTTATAGGAGACATCGCGGTGAACTATTTTCGCATAGAAACACCTAGTTATAAATGAGTCGTTTTGACTCTAGAGTTATTTTTGTTCAAAAGACTTTGATATTCAACTTGAGTGAATAGAATAAAAACAAACAAAATAATCATATTTTTGTCTCCTCTGTTTTATTAAGGGCGTTCATTAAAACGCTCACATGCAATATAGAATTTTCAACATAATGGCGCACCAGAACATTTTGCTCGTACTATGTAGAATCATTCAAACGAACATTTTTATAGACGATGGATTGGAAAAGGCGGACCTATCAGGTGGTCTGCGCGAAGTCCCGATTTAAAACCGTTAGATTTTTTCCTCTGAGGTTACATCAAGTCGTTGGTATGAAACTCCTACAGCCACCCAAGAGGAATTGTTAGGAGGAGGGATGGCAGCCTCTCTTTTGGTGCAGCCATATCCGCACATCTTATAATGAGCGCGCGTTTCAATGATTCAAAGAACAAATTTATGTAACCAGGTGGGAAATGGTCATTTTGAATCTTTATTATAGTTTTTTTGTCATACTAAAAACGAATCGAAGTCTTTTGGTGTCAACAAACTAACATTACACTTTTGGACAAAAACGACTTTGGAGCAGAAACGACTCAATTTTTAACTAGAAGTTTCTATGCAAAAATCGTTCACCGCAATGTCTCCTATAACTTTCTTAAGTTTGGCACGACCTTTTTCGAACACCCTGTATATCATTAAATAAAATCAAGGTCCATTTGGGCTCTTGGCTAACAAATTTCTCTAGCTCTGTTCCTGCAGGAGAGGAAACCAGATCTGAATCGTCAGAAACAGACAGCCATCTGTGCAAGAAGTCTAGATCAGTATCTAACTCATATTTCTGACAGTGCGGAATCCGTTTTCTTCTCGTTGTTGAAACAGATTTTATGCAACACCATCTTTGGTTTAAGTTGCTGGTAACTTTAGCTTTTTCTAGGCATTAAACACTTCAGCAAACACTTTCATATACATTTAAATTAATGTTTCCCCACTTTAATGCGTTTGAACGGTAATTTGAAAAACACTGATATATCCAATATTATACTTTTTAGGCGCCTCCCTTAGCATTAAAAGAAGATTCTACGACTAGTTTTCAAGAAGAGAATTTACCCTCGACTTCGAAACAATACCCGTAGGTAGTGAGTGTTGTTAATGTGTTGATAATTTTATAAACCAAATGACAATTTATAGGCTAAAACTCACTCTCTTTGAGACATCGGGTGATTGGCGGATATGTCTCGCGATTTTAGAATAAGAAAATGAAAAATGTGTCGTCATTTTCAATAAATATTCATCAATACATCCGCCAATATCCGTCTTGAGGATGGCGAGTATAACAGGGTAGACTTAAGGATTTTTTATGTTTCCATAAGGATGCAAATGAGAAGTAATAATGTAGGGGTCTACTGATTAAATCCACAGTCTGCACATGTTCTATGGCAAAACAATAAACATGTGAATTGAAAACTGATAATAAATAATAATAATATTCGTATACACCATGTGTATAATTTACTACCTTAATTGCTAAGGCAAGCTCTGGAATTTTACTGCATGGCATTCCGATAAAATCCGCCCAAGTATAGCATGGTTCCCCTTTTTTACTTACAGGCACATTCAAAATCATAATCATCTTGTTCAAACATACGCGCCAAGTTCTGCAGGCTATTTGACCTTAGAGAGAATTGTATCAGTCACCTCCTCACCTTCAGCTATCCTCATTTTGATATTTCAAATAGCATCCCCCATCGAGGGACACATCGTCGCAAGCGGAATTCAATTTGCCATGTAATTGCACCAAGAAAACTGATATCCGTTAATGGAGTCGGGAGTTGAAAGGAACAATGCGTAAAAGCGCAAATAGCTTATTGAGTTAAATGATTTTTTTAATAAGTGCTGTGAGCCGTTGTTAACGAGACAATAATAAAGTTTGTATCGAGAATGACTATATGAATGATTTTCGGAAAAATGGACTAACAGAAGAGGTGCATTAGAATGGCCAGCATAATCTCCAGATCTTAGCCTATTAAACTTTTTCCTACGGAAGTATTTAAAAAGTAAAATGTGTAGAACTCGACTTGAAAATATTCAAGAATTGAAAGGTAGAATTTTTCTGGAATGTAAAAGTGTTACTGGACAAACTTTGGCCAATGTTAGCGAAGACCTGATAGAGTAGATTTTCTGTCTGATCGCCCTTTTATCACTCTGTTATGCATCGAGTTATACATGTTTCATGCTACGTTTAATCTCATTTGTGTTGAAGACTGTACATAAAATTCTTGAGGGATCTAATTTCCCAAAGACAGAATGAGGCTCTTGAGCAAGTACAGCTTTTGGCTGCCTTAGCTGCAAATCCTACAACTCCTTTTTTGTTTGGAAATGTTTGCAATAGTGCGGGAACTGTGGCTATGAATCCATTTACATATGTTCTTTTAGTAGTATATTGGCTGATCCGATTTTACACCAGAAGGAAATTTAACTTTGAGGACGTGGAGGAAGGTGGTCATTATTTCTGCGAAAGGCATTCAAAAGCTGAGTGAAAGTTGCAAAACAAATTTAGTTTTTTTTTTATTTCGATTCAATAAAAATTCAGAGGGAACGACTAAAAAACGTAAAAGTACCCAAAACTTGTATGCTTCTATAAATTTATTGTCAATCCATTTATCCCTGAAGTCCACTTCCGACCACAAGGCAACTATAGATTTTGCTGACAAGCCTTGCCATCAGCACGTACACGGGCATAAAAATAAATCCCAAAATTATGAAAATTATAAATGTGATGATGGTCAACTCTCCAAATAAAATTGCGACCTTAACAGCACTCTCCTTGTAGTCCTCAGTTTGAACTATGTCTATCATTTTATCCAGGATGAAGCGTATGAAGTACACAATCCCATCGACCAAGGGCATCAAATTCCATAACATTACTAATATGGTAATAATTGCTGTGTAGGCTTGTGTGCACAGGCATGTTACCAGAGTGACAAAAGTTATTTCTCTGGAAAATTGTTTTAAAAAATAATTGGGAATTATCGAGCTGCCCCAGCAGTCATGTACTCATTTCTGGGAATTCCTCTGAACTCTTGGTAATCCATCACGATTTCTCTTGTAGTCTGCAAAGCATGTAATACTCCCGAACGGGCGAATTGAAATCCCCTTGCCGGTCTGGGAATCTCAGTTTGAGACCTTACAAAAATATTATTATTTTTTATTCCTTGAGTTTTGGGACCATTTGAAAAAGATCCGAAGTCTTTTTGTGTCAATGGAACGCTGGCGTCAGTCAGGTTGAAACCAGTTATTTGGTCGGTTACTGGAGTTTCTACAAAATAAGTTTAGAAAATAAAATGTTTGGCAAAGGTGAAAGGAATCTGGCGACAGATTAGAGTTCTGTACAGTGTGGGCCTTTGAGGCGTATTTGGCCTTGACGGGTTATTAGCTGTGGATGTCGGTATTTTCCGGACACTCCCGGATAAAATTAAAGGATCACTTCAATATTTCCTACTATTTTTGTCTTTTCATATTATAAAGCAACGCTTCTAATATTATCGTTCAAGGATTATCAGATAAAATTGAAAATTTACATTAAACACCGACGTTTTTTTATTTAACATCAAAGAATTGTACATAAAACAAAAAATTGCGAAAAAACGAAAAAAGCCAATAATCGCAAAATTATATTTTAGCAACAAAAACGAATGATACATTTAAAAATTAGTAGCTGGTGTTTCCTCCCTTAACATTAACGACACCTTTAATTCTCTGGCGCATTCCTGCTATTAAACTTCTAATTTCTTCTTGAGAAATGGTTTTCCACTCTTCAAGTAAACAGTTTCGCAATTCCTCAAATTTTTGCGGTTGCCGCATTCTCATTCGTCTTATAAGCGTGGCCCACACATGCTCTATTGGATTCATGTCAGGACTTCTTGCAGGCCAATCCATAGTTTCAACTTCAACTTTAGGCAGATATTCTTGAACAATTTCAGCGACATGGGGTCATGCATTGTTGTGCATTAATAAAAACTAAGTGCCCACAAATGAGGCGAAAAATATCGCAAGAGTTTCAAAGATATCTGTACCTGACAGTCTCTTGTGACGTATTTACAATTTCTCTTCAGCTAATCTCTTCTTCCTGATGATCTTTAATTTTCTCGTTCAATGTTATAAACGACAATATAACTTTTTCAGTTTCCGATATCAGAGGAAAAAAATTGGAAATATCAAAAGTACCCTTTAAATTTGTTCGGGAGTGTACTTATATGTGATATAGCATGCAGCATTTCATTTATGTTGTTAAATAATAGTAAAGCAAGGCTTTATATCAGACAATTCTCTCACCTATACAATGTTCAATATTGGTTTTGTAAGATATTTACATTCACGATAAGATTAATTTTTTGTTGGACGTTTTTCATTTTACGGCTACCTATCGAAGACCACATAAGTAACCTTTAGAAAGACACATGAAGGTACGTTAAATTTTTTAAACAGTGTTTTTTAAATAACTGGAAGGGGTAAATTAGTAGAACGCGAAAGCTTGATTACAGTTTTTAATGTATATATCCATACCAATACATTTACGCACTCAAATGCGTGCGGAAAAGTGATCTTTCGTGGGCACAAGTAGAAAACAAATACAAAATTGTAAGATTAAAACTTGTGAAAATGAAAATAAACGTCTCAATAATGTGTAAGAGTACCATCTGTGAAATCCAACGCATTACCGAAGCGGTGCTTGAATAATAAACAATTATTACCTCATGCTCTTTCAGTTACGACGGTTTTGAACGGTATATGTGATATGTAATAGAGATACTCACAGGAAAAAATTACGACAAAATAGAGAGATGTTCTGTAAGACGCAGCTTTTTTAATAATAAAAAATACGTACCAGAATATTTCATTGCGTAAATCTTCCTTTTTTTAGACGTCATTCTAACATCTTTATACCAAACAAATTAACAATGCTTTTTGATGTTAGAAAATTGAGTTTTCACAATTTTTTTAACTTGACACTGGGAAAAACGCGAGACAAACAACAATACTTTTCTGTCAATTGCAGAAATAGGTGTTTAAGTAGGTATATTAAGAAAAGGTAATGCTTGCAGCAGGTATTTACTTTCTTTTATTAAAAAGGTATATTGTGTTTATGTTTTTGGCTGCCTCAAGAGTAAATGGCAGGCCGAGAAGGGATGCCATTATTGTACATATAAATATAAAGATTTTTGTTTTGAACTTCTGCCATTTATACAGGGTGCTTCGGAATACGTCTGCCAATCGCTTACTGTACTGACCGAAGTAAGAAATAAAATTCATACGATCATGGCTTCGTTTTCGCTTTCTGTGTGAAATACAGGGTGATAATGTGACCCTGGATATTTCAAACGAAAAATACGATACGCTACTGGTTTAAAAAATGAAAATAATTGGAGAAATATAATCAGATATTTTTTTCTAAAATATGAAGCAATCAGAAAATTATTTTTATTTTTTTTAACCAGTGGCGCATATTTTTCGTTTAAAACGTTCAAGGTCACATCACTGAGGACGCCATTAGTGAAATTAGAAAAAATTTTTCCTCTTAAAAGATGTATCTCTACACGTATTTTACGCTCCCCAATTTTTATAAAAACATTTAATAGCTGAGCAGACTTGTTGGGAAAAAACTAAACAAATAATAATTTAGTATCACCCTGTATTTCAGACAGGAAATGAAAACAGACTTACATCCGTATGAACCTAATTTTTTATTTTTGTCACAAAAACCTATAGTAAAGAGTTAGCAGACTTATTCTGAAATACGTATAGCCCATATTGTCTTTCTTCACTTGGACACCGTGTTTATTATATTTCCAATCAGCTGCCACCTATAAATTTTATGAATTTTTGGCATTTTAATTCGAAAATTTAAGCGAATGAAAGATTTTTTAACGGAAATATCTGAAGATTAATCCCAATCAAGCAGCACAAGTTTTTACTTTTTAGATAAACAATTGTTTTTCTGAAAACTCATACTTACCATCAATACAAAAAATAATCAGAAAGTGGGGGATAATCTCTTGGAGTCACAGGAGAAAAAAAATTATTGACCAACAGGTTTAAATAACAAATTATTTAATAAATACTTAGTATTCAAACATAAACAGTCAAAATAAAAATACTCAACCAAATATGAGGTTTTCATTAATTCATCCATTTAAAATTAAATCAGATAAGTCACGTTTTTTAAATCCATCATCTATAAACCTTAAATGAGTAGGTTGAACCTGAAAAAATACATTGTCCTGTAGTTGAAGCAGATCTAGATGGAATTTATCCTAAATTCAACAGCATTAGTAAATATGGAAAGATGAACAAATCTTTGCAAAAGTACAAACTATAGAAACTTACCACTGCTTTAGAGCAATCAAAGTCACTTTTTATGAACACAACATTTTGTTCCTTACACTGTACCCCATAGTAAATGCAGTCTTTATTGGTACATTCCACATCTTCATATAGCAAAAATTTTTGCAATAGTTCTAATGGGAAAGTTGAATTTTTGCTGTTGTATGCTACCGACATTGTTTGAAGAGCTCGTCTAAAACAAAGTTCTGTGTTTGTAATAAGTTCTAGAAAGAAAATATTCTAGTAGATACCTTCTGACTTCAGGTAAATGTATCATAGCCACAGCCTGCAGTAAAACAGGCAATTTCTTAATCAAACGCCCTACTTTAACGTAATTGTTTTTAGAATAATTCAAAGATACTAAGATTGCCAATTCTATGATGCCTCTTCTACAATTCATATTTTGATAAAGTCTTATTTCATACCTTCAGATTAGAAGTGGCATTATACCTCATATTTTTTGATAAATTCAATGCCCTAAGAAGGGGAGTAGAACTTCCTAAATTCAAGATTAAATACAAAGCTTCAAACATAGGCCTGACTTTTTTTACTTTCCTTAATGAAATGCAATTTTGATTTTTGCCATTAAATTCAGATATGTTATCCCATTCATCATAGAGACATAAAAGTCTTTTAAGACACTCTTGCAGATGCGTCTGGTTAATGTGAGGATCAAAATTTGAAATAGGTTCCTCACATAATCTACAACAATATTCAAATGTAATACATTTTTGGTAAGTTGAATTATAACTACCTATAGGCAGAATATGCATAAAATCTTATAATTGGTTGTAGAATGCATATTGATTCAGTTAAAGTCACTGATGTGCTTTGAATTACCAAATCTTGCCTTATGGCACGTATTCTGTCCATTATGAAGTGGTATGTTATATGCCAAGGTACTTTATTATTTTTGAGAATACTGAAAAAATGTCAAAATGTTACTCAGTTGAAGGTGAAACTGAAGTAAAACTTTTAACATATTTTTTTCTACAAATACCAAATGAGCAACAAACAAGAGTTAATATCCCCCAAAATGGTATTGTTAAATGTATCAAAATGTAAATAAAATATTGAAATGACGTGGAATGAAAAAATGCTCTTTTTTTCAAATATCTTCTTTAGCACTTAATATTTTATGAATTTTAAAAGAGCATTTTGTAAGATTATAAAATATGCAACTTTTTTCTCATTTAACCAGCTTTGTATTTCTTACTATTTACAAGGTCAACATTTTTAAATTAAAATATTGTTTTCAAAAGCAGTAATTATTCAGTGCATTTATTCATTCATTATGTGCAGTTCCAGCAATAAACTTACTTAAACTTGCCTACATGACTTAATGATGAACATGATGAACCTTTTATGTATTGGTTAATTACCATTAATTTTAAATGTTTAGTATATTTACACAACCAACTTTTGTTACGTTGCAGATTAAGCAGCAAAACTGAAAATATCCGCTAATTGTTTTGAGCAGTGTATTTTACCCTCAATTTTACCTTCAAAGACAATCAAGTTATGAGTTGCAGTTATTTAATCCCTAGATACAATATAAAATATGATAGAAATGTACTTACTTGTCTAGCAGGTAATTAACAGTTTTCAGTAAAACTTGTGGCGGTCGAAGATCTCTCGGATTCAAGATTTGCTTACCAGCAGCTGATCGAGAAAATGATTTTACCATTTTCTCTTTATCAGCCACAGGGCATTTCTGAGTACCAGGAACCATTTCCAAAATATGTAGAAGGCGTTCTTTTTCTCTACTATATTACCAAAATTTTATAAATTTTAGAGCTAAAGAAAATACTTACAGTATAGTTTCAGACTTGGGGCACATCTCCATACAAGTTCCTCGAATTGGTTCTATTGGTAAATTATGCATTATTATTAAGATATTTTATACTAACTATATGTATTTATTCAGCATTAATGTTAATACTTTAAATATAATTTTATTTTAAAATAACCCACTAATCATTGTTATAGTTTATTAATTTGACAATTTCTTTGTCACATTATTTGTGGTGAGCTGACGTCATGTAGTATGCGTGTGAAGTTGATTTATTATATTTGATCGTATTTTTTTGGGAAAAGAATCTTAAGGAATCATATCTAAAGGTTCATACAACATTATTTAAATGAATAAACCACAAAATACTTCAGCGAACTTTTATTTATATTTCACGTACATATATAAATAACTTAAAACTATATTCCTTACACTAAAGAGGGTAGAGTCTACCAGTACTACATCTGTATTTCTGGCAAATATGACCAGTGACCAGTGTCCAGCCCGCATTTGCTGATTTTAACCTCGGACATATAAAAGAAATTAAACATTTACAAATGCCACTTAAAGTAACCACCATAATAAATTATGAAATTTTAAGCCATAGGTTAAATGAGGCATAATGATAAAACCTCAACCACTGATCTCAAATCAGTTTTTTTAAATGATAACTCAAGTTAAAAATGGTTATTTCTCAGCAATTGCAATAAGGAATTGTCAGTGTTTCATATATTTTACATACTGACGTTTTGTTGTCACAACTGGATGATTTGTTACCAAAATATTAATAATGGCTTTCGTCTGAGTCTGTAGTAGAGGATAAATATTATTTTCAGTTAATTTTAACTGAGAATAGTGTGCAATTCTACCGCTTCAACAATCCCTACTTATGTTTAATGCGTTGTTTCCAAACAAAATAAAAGAAAAAATCCTGAATTCAAGTTTCACGAACGGATTTTTTTATTTCTTTCTGTAAAAACGTCAATTGACTATTCAAGCAATTATTGGCGCGTTTCAACTCTTCAATTTCTGTTTTTAGAGATTCGTTTTCCTTTAACAAATTTTGAGCTTTCTCATTTTCCATTAACAAAGTTTGAACCTTCTCTTCCAAAAATCGAGGCACATCTACATTGCACCTTACAGGTTCGTCTTCATCTTCTTGTTTTAGTGTTGGAATTTCCACTTCCCATACTATAGTTTCTAAAGCTACAAAGAAAAAATGAATATAACAAGATTTACCAGGTATTTACTACAGGTATTTACCTGTCTCATCATGGTCTTGATCCTCCATAGTTTCCTCTTCATCTTCTTTATTATGTGCAATTGATTTCACGAAATGGTTGTTGTGTACTTCTGTTTCAGGTTCTGGAGGAAGACCATCTTCTTGTATGAGGTAAAGGGATGGAACTGCTGTAGCCAGAAAATTATTCATACATTGTCCGCATGATAATATACTATTTCACAATATTTAAAAATTTTCTGCAACTATACAATCCGAGCCAACATTTTTGTAAATTTTTTTTTCACATATTTTGTTCAGTTATTTTGAAAATTAATAATTAAATACCTACCAGTTTTCTTTAATTTTACTGGGACATAGTCAAATAATTCTGCTTTTAATTTATCTTCAAAATCGTCAGGTTTGAAATGCAAACTGCAAATACGTTTATTTACAGGCGAAAATTTGCCGGTTCTATTGCATCTACGCATCCACTCCTTACATATTTCGTGATCTTTGGGAAATGAAAAGAATCTTATATTTTGTCGCTCTTTGATGACCTTTTTTGACCGACTTTTACATATTCCAACTGCACAAATCATTCCTCCAGATCGAGATTTTGGCTAAAATGAAGAATAATTTTCTCTCATTTGAAAACTTGGCAACAATAGTGAATCTAGTATTTGTTTTAATTTCTTTTCATTCTTGATCCTTTTTATGTTTTTCATAATATGAAGGTATAGGAGAATAAAGAAACAATCAATATAGAACAAAGATTTAAAATAATGATAAAAATATTCTTTTCTTTCATTTGAACTTAAATTTGAAGTTATTTGAATCAGTTTCTGAAACCAATACATAATAAATTAACTAAAATATGCATTTTATATTATAGATAATATAAAAAATGAAACATCCCTTAAAGATGTGTTTATACAAGAATTTACCTTTGATTGTGAACCTAATGTATCAAAACCTTCGAAAATTGTGGGAATGGCATTATTAAGTAATTTAACATATCCAGTAGCTCTGGTTCTATAAAACCATTCATTTTCAAAATGCCTACTGCATAAACAATCATATTTTGTAGGCTCCCAATCATCTAATCCCATATTCTGAACCCAGTAACTCTTTTTAACTGGATCTGTAGGAAACCTAGAGAATAGATGAAAGTTTGGAATCTTAATGAATCTTGAGGCAGAGAATCACCTAACACAAAATTTAGTATTTTAACACAGGGGCCTACCTGTGAAATGTTATTTCAGGCTTATCTCTGGGGTCTTTTTTACTGCTGGAGCTGTTGCAACCAAATGCGCTGCATTTAACCATGATTGATAAGGTTGTAACACAAAACAATGAATTCGACCCGTGTTTCGTGAAACCAGTGTTTTTTAGTGTTCCAAAAATGGGAAACCGTAATAAACATAAAGAAATGAATCAAAATCGATTTATAGGTTATGTTCTTAGACTCGATGCTTGTCGATGACGCAATCAAGGAGAAACGAAAGATCACGTAGACCAATCATAATGAAGAAAATAAATAACGTGACGTAAGAGATGCACTCGAAAGGTAAAGCTAGAAAAAATATTGTATAAAAAACACAATAATCGTTTTTAATTTGTTAAAATGTATACATTAATTACGGGAATATTCATCTTAAGAATCCAAATACATACACAATAAATTTAATTTTAAATTTTAACATAACCCAATATGGGACAATAAAGCGAATGCACCGCGAAATACATATTTTCGTAACTTAACACATTTAAAATACATTTTTAACGTAACTAAAACATAAATATTTAATTCATTATACACATAATGTTTCTTTGGATAAATGCTGCCCTTTTATTTCATATTTCCCCCACCTTACAGAGACAGATCCCTGCCCAGTGTCCCAGCTTTGTATTTTGGATACAATTCATCAAATCGCCTGTTCAAAAACTGAACTTTATTTAGTAAAGCAGATACTGTATCCTCCATATAAGACTGCTTCCTCCATTCCAGTTGAGGCATAAGCAGCTCTGTTTGTGCTATTCTTGACTCCAAGGTTTTCACTTTATTGCATACAGAATCTACATAAGCATCTTGTAATAGGCTAGTTGTGTTTACACCTAGAAATTATTGGTTTAATGATTGTAGTCATTAATTGGACGCAACTGACTGAAACATGATATTGTGGCCACATCAATGATATAATAAGGCTCCTCATTCTCAACAAGGAAAGAGACTGGAATCAAGACGTTTTGTCCGTTTCGGATTTTTAACACTTGTTTTTCGGGTGAGGCTTCGCACACATTGAACAGCTCCTTGTTTATGGCTTTATAGTCCATATTTGGATAGATGACCAGCGTTTTATCGATAGTTCCAGGGTCGGCTAGAAAAAGTGACTTTTTAGGTTAAAGGTTGTTAGTTTTTTATAAGGTACCTGAATAATCGAAATGCTTAATTTTCAAGTTTATCGTACGAGTTGAAAAGTCCATTTTATTTAATTTAAACTAGAACTCGACCCCTCAAAGATGAACAGTTGTTTATTATTTTGATTTTGTTTTGAGGAAATCCAACATTGCCAATTATTTCAAATCAAATAATTCCTAAACAAATGTGAAATAGAACATTTCTAAATAATTGAAAAGAAAAGACGCACAAAGAAAAAAATACAGCTCTATTACTCCAGTTGAGTTATTAAACTTGACTTTGGAGTTGGTCGAAATTTATCTAATGGATTAAGGTTATTTTAATTTAATTTTCAGTTTCATAAAATGGTTATATAATTGAACAACTGTTTACATTTGGCAACACAGATAAAAAGGCATGACGTTGATTGTGACAGGTGTCAACCAACCAAGGTCAAAGTCACGTTAGATGGCATAAGAAACAAACAAAATTAATTCAATTGTTTTCATTTTGTTTTTTTAATCGGCCCAAATAATGCTAAAAATATAAACATTTGCACATTTGAACACTTAATATTCAGTCAGTTTGTTTGTAATCAACAGTTTCGTAATCGGTGAAGGTGTAATTGATAGTGTACCATCAACAAATTCAGGTAAGAATTGAGAATTTCAATGTTCTTTCAGTGGATATTTCACCCCCTTAAATTTGGACTCCATACTACAAATAGTGATTTCGGCGTTGGTCGATTATTCAGGCCTTCTTCCTCTGAGAGTAAAATTGGAATACTCTGTCATACAAGTTCAGCAATCTTTGAATAACCAGTTTGGCACAGTAATTTAGCTTTCAGTGCTTATAAATTTCAATCCTTTTATTGAAAGCCTAAGTCTTCTTCTTAATCTCGAGATTGGAATCTCAGCAAGATGTTGAGTGCTTCTGGCCCTAAATCATCACAACCAGGCAGGCCATTCGTTGTAATTTCATCAATTTTAGCCCATAGCAGATCACATTCATTGCTGATCATCAAACCGTGAATCCATTACAGACTCCTGGTCTGGTCACCATAGTGAAAACCAGTATAGTAATTGAAATTTAAAGTTTTGTCTTTTACCCATTGTTTTTTATACATGACTTTTCCTGGTTAACTTTCTGTTGATGGTCATTACCAGGTATTTAGCCTTTGACTTCAGTAGTAGAGATTACCTATACAGCATAGGTTGTCTGAATCCTGTGTTTGTCTTCTCTCTGTTTTAAAGGACTAGCACTGTTTTGCCAGAATTGACAGACAGTCTTCTCCCAGTACCCCATTATTGTTTCTTCCCCTATAAGCAATTTGCGTCATGTCACAAACACTGCTAACGCACTTATCCAGTATCATCTTAAACATCAGCTTATACCTGTGTGCTGAATCTTTTGGTCTGAAGTTTTCCCAAAGAGCTGTTTGAGCAGAGGCACTACTTAATATAGTGGTAAGCAGCTGTTCTTTACATAATTGAAGAGGGATGCCCCAGAGTCATAAGAGCATAATAAATTATGATAGTCCTTGCCTTACAGAAATCTTCTTTCATGTCAAAGAAGTGTGCTAATAAAAGCTTTCTGTCTCAATAAGCCTTCTTTATTTTATGTGGTACTAAATGAAATGTTGACCTTTGCTTGTCATCCCAGTGTTTCCTCTGTTATGTATCTACCAACAGTTTGTTCTATCATTTTCTGTAGAAAAGGTTTTCATATTAATAGTTCTGAAGATATTAGCAAAGCTATAGTCACTTCTTCCTTCATTTGGGAACTGTCCAGATTAAGGAAGTTATACTGTACTTAATTGTAATATAAATAATTATTTCTTTGCATTAAAATTTTGCATTTGGTAGTTCACTATGCCCCTAATATAAAGAGGATCAGTTATGAAAATCATAACTTTTCCAGATGGCTCAACCTCCCTCTAGGGGCATTATTAGAATGATTCTTGGCAATTTCATAAAATCATTGACACCCAGACAGATTAGAGGAAATTACATGGGTACTGACACATTTGGGAACAAATTCTTTGAGATTCCAGTTAGTTCATCAAGCTCTAAATCCAAGCCAACTAGATGGTTTGAACCTGTAATCAAGGACGATTTCCAGAGTGAAATGTCTTCTGAATGGGAATCATGGTTAAGAGGTAACAAGTTACAATTTTATTTATAATTACGCAATTTTTTAATTGGGAATTAATGAAATATTTTTAAAATTTAGACAGCTGATTTTTTTCTTTACTTGTAATTTGAATGTTGATGCAAAAATCCAATTATTTGATGGATTTCGTTTTTTATTTGGCAGAGTATTTCTGTTTGTATGTGTGTGTGTGTGTGTGCTTAAGTAAACGGTGGCACTGTCAAGTGTGACGTAAATATCATAGGCAGAAGAAAGATTCCACCTACTGATGAAGAAATAGCAAGAAATCTAGCAATAATGGAGATGAAAAAGAAAAACGCCATTGAAGTTGATGCTAAAGGGTCTTTACCAGCTCCAATGGAGAAAGGATTTGAAAGTTTTCCATTGAGGTCAGAATTCGAACAAGTTCCTGGTGTAAAAACCAAAAAAGATTAGCTAATTTTGCTTGTATATTGTGTATATTTATTGTTTAGTATGTTCTATTGAATTACAATAATTTATTTGAATATATCTAATTGTCATTGTTCCCAAAATTTCATTTCCTTTTTTGTTACTGGTTTTAGAGAGTAACAATTACTGCCCAAATACACAGAACGTTAAAGTTTGGCTCACTTCGGTCCAATGATATGTTGGAGAAAAACTAAAATACGTAGCTTTTAAATGCAGTTTATCGAGAATGGAGAATAGTGTCCATTTGCATTTGAAATCTACCTAGAGTCATGTAATATTTCGGAAACTTTCAAATGTTTTCGAAATTTTTGAAAATATTTTGAGGCTAATAAAAATAGTACAAAATCATAAAATGTAAAAGGGAGAATTACTACGTGGTTCTTGATACGTTTCATCCCAAATCGTTAGTTTTTCCAGTGACGTGGTCAGATGTATTGCGTTCCATTTTTTCCAAGTTTTATGGAATTTAATCTGTTAATGTATAGCCTTAAAAATTATTCTCTTAAGAACTATTATTTTTAATATTGCCCAAATTTGTTAGTATTTTGCAGTTATTAAAGGGGTTGATTCTTGGAGCTTCATTTTGTTCATGTACTTGATTTTAATTTATCAATTTACAAGCGTAGACGTGCTTCTCTCCAAACTTACATACTTTTTCAATCCAAAATAGTAAATGAAAAAGGAAAATATATACTTGTTACGTTCAAACGTTGCGGTGTTCTTGGATTATTATAATGTTTTAGGGACCGGTTCCTCAAAATTTTTGCTATATAGTTATAGACGTTTCGAAGATGATTGTTGCCTTCATCAGTATACGCAAAACACCCTTGTACTGTTAATGTAGAGGAGAAGAAAACTTTTTTTGTTATCATTTTACCCAAATCAACTTTATAATACAATATCTAGAACGGTTTTAAAATGAAACCCTTTTTTTGAGAAAAATATCTTTTCCCCCTGAGCATGACGTAGAAACTAGAATCTAATATAATGTGAATTTTCGCATAAAAATTTTTCGTGAAAATTGAGCATTTTTGAAGTATTCACTTCTAACTGCAGTAAATATTTTTGGAATTTTCGTAATAATCACTAATGTCGCGTGGTATTTTTTCGTCAATTTTTATCTTTAGTTTGGTAGAAATTTTCTGCGGCGCTTAAAAAAAATCTGGAATTATTGAATAAGATTTGAATTATGTGATCCAACAGCCTGATTGCTAAGCAATAGTTTGCTAATGGAAAAGAGTCGTCCTGCTAAGATCTTCGGTATGTACCCCGGAAATGTTACTCATTACTTAGTTGATAACGAGTTTAGGCAGTATTGAGAGTTAATTTACTTCAGGAACTAAAACTTTTTATTTTTCGGTAAAATCACCAAGCTTCAGATCCAATGTGAAAGGGAAACGAATGAAAATTGGAGTTATGTGTGGCTGCTATATGTTCCCGACCTGTCTATCACCACCTGATTTTTGGAATTGCTACAGACCTTAGAAATGTTTTTCATCCCTTTATAATAATTTTCCATACGAAATTGTAGGAATATTTTACAAAACTTTAATTTTAGTGCAATTAATTAAAGTCCTATAAGAACTATACTTTTGTTTTATTTTACCTGAGGTACGCTCCGCCTAAGGTTTATTCCATGGTGTTTCTAGCTGGCAGCAATACCTGCAAATTGCGCCAGTTCAAAGCGCTGTGAACTTTTATCAACACATGATAAAGTTTACGTAAGTGATACAAATATATGTAAAAACCGCATATACTTGCTATCAATTAGCACACTTCATTCATCAAATTCAAAGCTTTTCTGTTAGGGACAATACAAGACAAAGTGTAAACTTGTGTAGGTAAATTCGTAAACATCGGTTAAAAGATCTATTGTTTTGTAATGCCGTGAACATTGATGACTGAAATAAATAATTCTTCAGATTTTCTTTATACTTCTACTTAAAGTGTGGCAATCGAAATAGGTATATGTGAAATGTTGCACAAATATGTTTAAAGGAAGCATAGCTGGGTATATTAACCCTGCATGCCTTATGCTTAAAGTTGATATAGCAACTTCTACAACTACAGGGCATGCAAAAGTTTTGATACCTACTCCAACCCATAAATTAAAAATATTAAACCACTAGTGTCGCCAGCCTATAACTTTACCATCCTTGAACTAAAACTTAGTCCGCCTGTCCCCACTACCAGAAGGTACCTACTTATGATGGGGTTCCCACGTGCGTCTATATGGTACCCATCATAAACAATACTTTTCAGTTTAGTACCTACAATCTCAAACATTGTTCAATGAAAAAAAATGTGCGACATTAGCAATTCGCGGAAAATCCTCGTTCTAGTTCTAATCCTGGTTACCTCCAAATCCTCTCATGGGGTGCCTCAGTTGGACTTACCGGAGTATGAACCCAATTCGGGAAACTACCCTCAGAATCCTAGTTTTGTGCCAAATCCCAATTATTCTCCTTTAAATCCTTATAGTGGCGGAACGCAAAGTAGTAACTTTGTTCCTCATGGTAATCAGGGGCGTGCTGGGAAATTTGAGAAGCCCTTTAGAGGTGACGTGCGAAGTTTGCTGCAGGCTTTAGAGCTGCAGGCGTCTCAGCAGTGTACTAATAATGTGGCAGCTCAGTGGAACTTTGAAACTAATGTCAATCAAGTTACGCAGTTAGAGGCGGTAAGTTTTTCCTATACATAGCGGAATAATTACTGCAGGTTTTACCTGTAATTTTGCTTAAACAACTATCGAAATAATTGAACTTAAAATCATCCTTGAGTAATATCCTTTTCGAGTCATCCTATTATGCATTTTTCCGGCACTTAAGGAGTTAGTTTTCGAGCATGGACAAATTAATATTGTTTATCCTTATTTTATTTGGAATTCCTCAAATCATAGTCATTTAGCAATTATGCAGTCAAGGTAATGAGATGGTGACAATTATAGCAATAATTATAATTATCAAGAACCCTAATTAAAGTGTTGAACTTCAGACCTCAATGGAACAATCTGAGAAAATTTTAAACTCTTGTAAATGGTTTACGTTATGCAATTTGTTGTAAAGAAACAGTAAAAATATTGTGTGTTATTCATAATTGAAAGGGTGAATCGTAAGGAGGACAAGGAAGAAAGGAACTGAAAAAAAAAGAAATGGTAAAGCAGTGTGGAAGATAGAGGGATTAGGGAAGAGCAAAACAGTAAAGTGGCAAGTGATAAAAAATAATGCAGTATAATAAAAAAAGTACCGCAGATACCAAGATGACTTTAGTTATGCTAGAAATGAAGTTTCTCAGTTTTTATTATCTATCGAGATTACTAAAGAGGTGGTTTGAATGGTGAATAAATCATTATGAAGGTAGTACATGGCTGCTAAACATAGAGTCTTTCGATTTGCGCTATTACTTTTTGGCTAAATAAATTTTGCTCTCTTAAGTCATATATCAGTATTCAGGTTTCTAAGTTTTCTGATTGTATTCCTCACTGCCTCTTGAACCATGAACGATCCTTATTTGAAGTACCTGTAATTAATTAATATTGTTTCTTTCCAAAAAAACGAATTCCAGGCAAGGAAATTAATAGTACTTAAATGTATACAATTAATTTAATAAAAGTCTCAATAATAGACCATGGTCGTTCCCACATATTATGCAATAATTCTAAACGATTTTATTGTTTTCGTTGTATCGTGAAGTGGTTCCTCTTGTACATACACCTAATGTCTTTGTGTTGCTGTTCTAACGACTTTTATCATGTTTATTAATACGAAAAAAAATATATAAATGTGTCGTTCTGAATATACACATCTATAGTTCTTAAATAAAAGTCAGTTAAATAGATCAACTTCAATCTCCAAGTTTTTAGTCTTTAAATCCAGAATTTCATGGAGATTAATCACGAATTGCCACCTATGGAGAATTATTGCGAATTTCCATTAATACTCAATTCTGTAGAAAAATTTTTTTACAAAAATTCCCGAATGCTAAAGATATTTTATTTGCTTCTATTAATTTTAATTCTCACAGCTTGGTCAAGTCCCTCAACCTAAGTAATCGAACTCATAGACGATTATTTCAGCCCTAAAATAAATAAACACCAACATGCCTGCGTCATCTTCCAAATTTAGCTGAAGAAAATGATAAGGTGTGCCAGATGTATTTCCAAGACTCTTATCTAACATTGAAGATTTTTGTAGAAGGAGTGCTACTTGAAATTAGCTAAGGTGTTCAAGTGTACTATGAGGTTGTAAATATTTTTAAATTTTTTTGAGAATAATGCCTCGCATACCAGCACGGGTTATTGGAGCAATGGAATTGCACACTATTCTGTGTTGAAACTAATTTAAAATAATATCTACCTTTTACTAAGGGTAATTTAACTAAATGTCGAACACCCTTGTTAATGTGTAGGTGACAAATCTATCACCTCTTTTTAGAATGCAGGGAAACAAGAGTAGAAAAACGAAAATAAACGGTAATCTAAAATGCATTAGAGGTGAATATAAATCTGTGAAATATTCTGAAATTCCTATTCTCAATTGCTAAGGAGCAATCGGCCTTAAATGTACAGAACATATTTAAGACAATGGAATTGTGAGATACATCAAAGTTCAGATTAGAGCGGCTCGAATGTTATGATCTACGGAAGATGTAGAGGTTTTTTGTAAAGCCTTTACGATGTGGTAATGGGTATTTTCCGTGGGAAACCCCTTCGGAGTTAGTTTTCATAGAAGTTGCAGATAATCTTAAATAAAAAATGGAAACCTGAGGACATAATTTTGTACAGACTACAGCATTCAAAGCGTATTTGAATATTTTTGTGCGAATTGCATTAGACTAACCAATGATGCTGAAATAACGAACTTCATTATGGAGCATAATGCATGGATTGGCTGGATATAGAGAGCTGAGCAACTAAGAAAACTTCTTAGAAGTTCCAATTATTCTATATTACTGTATTGATTACAACTTACATTCCAGAAGTGTTAAATACTGGAAAAACTGGGTGTCATTAACAGCTTCAGGATTTTCAGGAAATTTAAAATTCGTAGATTCCACAATGAATACCTTCGCGGAAGGCCTTATAGATTTTGATGTCGATTCCTTTGATAGTGATAAACTTATCACAGTGAAGTTTGGTGATTCAAAAAGATATTTTATGAAAGAGAAGTTCCTTGTGGGCGTTCTGAAGAAGTTTGTAGAAGCCCTGTTGAGGTTTTAACCAATTCTTGTTAGTGATCCTGGTTCAGTTGCAAAGCTGTAGCAACAAACTTTCAAATAATTTTAAATGACAATTTAAAAGACACAGTAGAGTTTTACGCCTCCTGGTACGGTTACTGTACGAATTGGGAACCAACTTAGTATAAAGAACTCGCAGATGAGATGAAGGATGAAGAAGAGGTTATTGTAAAATTAGATACTGTTGCCAATGAAATTCTCAGTAGATTCAATGTGGAAGCTTTTTCTACAATTTTTTAGATTTCCAGTGATAAGAATCATAGACTTATAGAGTATCACGGGGAGTGCTTTTTAGAGGATTTCATAAATATCATTAGCAAAGAAAGCAAGGGACGGTTGAATAAGTAGGATTCTCTATCCTGGCAATGGCAAAAAAGTAGATTTATGAGTTTATTTGTACTATTTACACTTAAAAATTACACGTTTTGATTAGTTTGCGTGGCAGAAATAAATTATTTCATAGGAAAAAGCTGCATGGGCATCATAACGCAAAACAATGCCATGAAAATGCGGATTGCTTTCGAATTAGTATTGTACGAGATATATGCGGACTTATTCTCACACCGTATTTGTTCTATTGTTACTTCCTTAAGAAAAAATGAATACACAGTGAAAATGGTTTATGAGGAATAAAACGTCGAAAGTTAGAGTATAATGATGATGAAATTGTGAGATGATGTGTATAATCCTACGCATAAAACCAGTGGTAGTGGTGATTTTTGATCTCGTGAGAAGCAGAGGCTGCTAGGAGAATCACTGAGAGAAAGAGAGAACAATCTCCACATCTCACAACCCTCTTGTAGGACCAAACTAATGATTGATGGTAGTAAAGCTATTTTCTCTTCTAATCAAATGCTGTCACTGTCAATTATTTACACAGGGGCAAAATGATTGGTTGCATGTCACTTCTCGAGTTTTAATAAGTTGACATTTCTAACTTTATCACAGGTTCGGAAACGTCATAATATTTACTTCTACGTGTCTTCAAATTTGCGCTGAGTTTAAGTTAGAACTTAATATATCTATATAGTTCTCAGAAAGCGTTAACTTGACCTTTTACCATTTTGCTAAACCGAACCAAAAAGATTTGCTCTTTTTTATTTTTAATTTTTAAGTGTTTTGTTAAAATTTTTTTTGAGATTTTCAATTGATTTTTGAAGGTGGAATGTGACAGATATTTGCCGATTTTTTTTCAAGCGATATTTAGGATTTTCAAGATTTTTGTGTGGTTTTGGAAGATTTTATTTGAGTTTTACGCCATTTTAATTAGATATAATACAATTTTGTGTTATACATGTAAGCATTCCTTTTGTGATGATTTTCATAGGATTTTTTCAAATATATTTTTCTATTTATCAGAGCTCATCAAGAATTGATTCATTGATTGGAACAAATCGAATTATCGGCTTCCGAATGCGACACATTTTAAGCTTATTTTAGTCTTGTCGCCATTTAATTTCGAACACCATCAGAAATTCATATAAGACCATTTATCAGTGACTCTACATATCTGACATTACTTACTCTTTAAATATGAAATATGTATGATAAAAGTCTTATTCGAATCTGCAAAGGATATTTTTCTAATTTTGACAAATCCTGAGTCTATACATTTTGGAATTTTCTGATAATTATGTGGAACTTTGAAAGCCACTTTCTAGTGGATTTGCTGAGCTAAATAATTATCTATAAAATTTTCAACTTCTAAGCTTGATTGCAAAAAGTAAAAAAATCATTGATCATGGGATTCTAAAAAGTAAAAATCAAAGCCAAAATCGGTTCCTCACTAACACCAGATCTGCAAAAATAAGAAATTGTATCATGAGGGGACCATGGTGTCAAAATCGTAAATCAAAACCGATCTCTGAATTCTTACATTTCACACCAAAGTGGTAATTATCGTAATTGGTGACTAAAGGGGTTTCATGTTGTAACTAGTTATATAATGAAAACAGATATGTATCTTCATACCGAGCTCGTAGTATATTGCCCTCGAATACCATTCGTAATAAAAGACATTAGCGATTAAGCCTTAGTTGCTGAATCGTAGCTTAAATTTGGTTAATCTATACTCTACTCTCATAAATTTTAACGTCCATAAGAATTGCCAATAGCAACAATCTGTCATAAACTCCTTTCGTATATTTAATAATTTGTATCCCTTATACGTATTGGAGGGTCGAGCGTAGCAGGACCAAACTTAAACCATGATTCAACAACTTGGCCTCAGTAATCACTGATGAGTTTAGGACAGGGTGATTGAATTATGATATTTCCCGATCAAAATAACGATTTTAACTTCGACATACGTTTTATATGAAAATATTTTAGCACTTAAAATATGTCTTACACCATCACCTGTAACATAACAGAGCGCTTTAAGGAACCCCCATAAAACTTTGTGGTATTGAGAAACGAATGAATGACGAAAGAAAGACATGTCTTGCGAAAACGTCGACTTGGTTACGCAACATGAGTTACAATGTAGGTTGAAACGATGATAAAAATTATCAAAACACTCTTTTGATTTTAAGTGCGCGACTTTTTCAACACTAAACATTTATGAAGACCATTTTTTTTATATAGTTCAAGTTCATTAAAGTTAGTTTACATTATGTATTCCGAGTCTATACATTACGATTTAAATGATTTGAGGCGTTTTGATAAATCAGTGTCACCGATGAGTAACATTAATCATTATAATTCGTTCATGTGTCATATAAACCTGCCCTAACTGTGCATTAAGTACTTATTTTATCATCAGTAATACTAGCAGGACGTAATCAAACCTCAGGAGCGGCTGTAATCCTGCAAACAACATCTCTGATTCACTGACTATTAATTAAAATGACAACTATAACGAACATCAAATGCAGCGCCTATTGTTCAGAAATTCTGCTTGAAGTAGTTTTAAAAAAATGTTGGGAGAGGCCTCGTTGAATAGAACAACCATAATAAATTCACTTGCAGTTGCATCGTTTATAGTCTAAAAAATTATTATTCAACTTAAGACAAATGTACAGAGGTCTGCAATTAATGGTGACCTTAGTAATGCACCGTACATTCTACTTATGAGCGGCCATAAAACCGAACAACAAGCCTATTTTATCAAGTTATGTTAATAAGTTGCACCTTTGATGCGTAGATTTAATTGTTTATTATTAAGTCTAGGCCTTGCGACCTTATAAACACTTATGACGATAATGGCACGCATTTTCTTCGGGGTAGGCCTCACATTAATATTTTACGGAGGAAATGCAGTTTATTTTTATGTATTGAAAATGAAAAATGTTCCATAAACGGCTCATCAATGCCAGTGCAAAAAATTGCTTAAGACTTAAAACAAATTACTCTCAATTAGCAACAAATTATGAAAACAATGGTCGGAGTTTAGTTGAATTGTTCGAGGATCAAATTTATAATACCCATGTGTAGTTTTAAATGAGCGGTTTTGAATTATTTTGGTACCTTGACCATAGGCTTGAATGTGAGAACTTTTTTGTATCATATTGTTGCAATAGTGTCTTTAAACTTGACATTATTTTTGGTCGAGGTTCGTCGGTTTGCTATTGAACTTTTTCATTTTCGGTTATGTAATTTCTAGTTTAAAGACATAAACAATTTGAGAACAATTATTATGACGAACTCTTAAGTCAAAATGCAAAAGGAGATGTGAACCTGAGTAACATTATCTTTAGCAGAGGTCAGAATACATATATCTAATAAAAAAGTATATTAAGAGGGCGCTATTCCTGTGTGTTTCTTCTTTCGTCACGAGTGGCGTTTTGGTGAAAAATGTAAATGTGAAAGTGAAATTAAAGAGGCAAAAGTTCGGAAGTAAAATGGGTACCTTATATTAACACACTAAACACCCATGAACTATCCTCAATACAAAATAAAAGTACAGTGGCGATTTAGTAATCCGAACTAATTAAAACTGGACTGATCCACATGGCCAATACATCCGGATTAATGATATACGTGTGGGATTCTTAGGTCGAATAGATCTGACCCTTGGGCACCTATATAGACTTTTCCATGTTTACGATAAAGTCGAGGCACAATCGGAAGTCGTTGAGTTGTAAATAGTGATAGTGCTTTAATGCTGTTAATTAGGTTAGGTCTTAATTTAAGATGAAAGAATTGTAAAGGGGCTGATGTTGCCCTCATAGGACGCCTATGTATGTCGCAACCTGGTTAGAGGTATTTTCGTCAAGTAAGAGGGTTTCGCGATCATTATCTTCATGCAATTCTGCTATTTTATGATTAACGTCTAGCCACCCTTTGTCGGTACTTGTGGGAAAGGATAGCCGCCCTTTGTCGGCGTGGATGAGACGCACGGCCGCGCTTTGTCGGCATCTCTGGATATGTACCGACAAAGCGTTATCAGTACCATGGTAACGGCTCAGGTGGTGTCATAAGTCAGCAATTGCTTTCTAGCCAGGGTACGACACTGTTTTAATTACCCTTAGTTTAGTATTTAAGAGCGCCCCGAATCTAGGGGGTTCTCTTTCTTTTCGAGTGGCTCACCAGAACTGTTATCCTACATTTGAATCCGTTTCTTATTCAATAAACTCTATTATTCAAAATAAAAACCCTAGACAACGATATAAAAAAACCTACATACGTATACAGGATGGATCATTAACAATGGGGCAACCGACAGCTGAAGATACTACACGTTGAATGGCGACGATTCGAGAAAATGTGCCTTATCTGAAAGTTGATATTTTCAGATATATATAGGGTGTTGAAAGTTAAAATTTGAATTCATTTTTTGCCGTTGTTTTGAAAATGTTTAGGGCATACAATTGAAAATTTATAAAGTTATGTTTTTTAGGTACTGAATAACATAAGTTTTGCAATTTCCGCGTTGTTAATAGAGGGCCTTACTTACGGCCAATTTTACAGAATTAACAGTTAATAATTTTTACCCTGTATGTATAACATGAAATTTGATTCAAAATCTGAAAGAATAATCGTTTTTTCGTTAATTATGTAGTCCTGTTTCATTTCGATATTGCTATCAAGTGTAGGAGTGGCACTACCTTAGAATTAGTTTTATAGAATTATGAGCGAGAAATGTTTCTACCTAGAACGTGACAATAAAAAATTAAACTGTAACGAAAGCGTTGATAACTATTATGAAAATTAGGAACACTTTTTATTAATTCTAGAGTTTAAAAATTTACATAAATTTTAAAAATCAATGTTTATGTTTAATTTTTAAAATCATATTAATAATGTATTTTTACAGCTTCAAGCTCAACAAGCTTATTCTGAGTTCCAACATGGTATTTGGGAACTGCTCAACCATGCTGGAAATCTTAACAATATCCCTGATGCAAGGACCTATAGACAGATCAGGTATTACTCTGTGGTTGGTCCTGCTGCCTTACCACCTGATCAACTTGATAGGGTAAGTATGAGAAAAGAAGAAAATTCAAAAACAATAAAAATGAAGAGTTACTTGATCAATATTCACTGTTTATGAGTTACCATCTTACGTAACAAATAAAAATTACTAGTAATTCGCAGAATGCAAAAAAGGTGAGGTGCTTTACTCGATTATATCAACTGCAATAATTACGCTGGTGTTAAACGGATGAATGAATTAGCGTAAACTGAAACAAGGTGTTTAACATCAAGTATTACTAATACCTTCCTGGAATCATCTTGCCACGTAACACAAGCATTAAAATGATGTTATTATTTACCTACACCAATTTAAATAAAATCTGCATAATATTACAGTACAACAGACTAATAAATGACATGTTGGCCATCTACAATACAGCCACAGTATGCAGCTTCAACGACCATTTCCAGTGCGGACTTCGGTTGCAACCAGATTTGAATAAAATTATGGCGAAAAGTCGCAATTGGGACGAATTGCAACATATCTGGATCGAGTGGAGAAGGCAAACTGGACAGAAAATGAAGGAACTTTATGAGCAAATGGTGCAATTGTCTAATGCAGCGTCTAAATTAAATAGTAAGTTTTTAAAAAAATCCGGCTAAAATTTAATGGCAATTTTACAGATTTTACCAATACGGCCGATTATTGGTCTTTTCCATTTGAGTCTGCCAGTTTGGAGTTGGATTTGGAAGATGTTTGGACTGATATTAAGCCTCTGTATGAGCTGCTGCATGCGTACGTCAGACGGAGGCTGAGAGAATACTATGGGCCTGAAAGGATCAATAGGCAGGCTCCTTTGCCTAGCCACATTTTAGGTAGATTTCAATCTTAAGCGGAGTTTTTGTTGCTTACTGAAACAATTGGATATTTCAGGGAATATGTGGGCCCAAAGCTGGAGTAACATTTTTGACATAACTCAGCCTTATCCAGGCCAACATTTTCTGGACGTTACTCCTGAAATGTCCAAGCAGGTTTAAAATTACAAATGACCTAATTTCTCCAATAAATATGTACTTTTTCCTTAGGGTTACACCCCAATAGACCTGTTTAGACTTGGAGAAGACTTCTTCGTTTCCATGAATATAAGTGCCATGCCTCTGGATTTCTGGCAGGGTTCCATATTCGAGGAACCAGGTGATAGGGTAGTTTTGTGTACCCCATCGGCTTGGGATTTTTGCAATACACGAGACTACAGGTAATTGATTTTGCCGTCATTATTCGAAGAAATTTTTGATTTTTTAAATTTTAGGATTAAAATGTGCGCTCATCCAAATATGAAAGATTTAATCACTGCCCACCATGAAATGGCTCACATTCACTACTTTATGGCCTACAAAAATCAACCTAAGGTGTTTAGAGATGGAGCCAATCCTTGTTAGTAAAATCGTATTAATAATTTTTACTATTAATGTGGTATTTGGCGTTTTTAGCATTTCATGAGGCAATTGGGGAGGCTATAGGGCTGTCAGTAGGTACTCCGAAGCATCTTCAAGCGCTGGGATTAGTGCCTGTTTCCGTAGATGACACAGCGGTAGATATTAACTATCTCTATCAAATGGCGTTGGATAAAATAACTTTCCTACCATTTGCCTACGTAATGGACAAATGGCGTTATGATGTTTTCAAAGGAAAAATTGGAAGGGAGGAGTACAATTGCCATTGGCATATTTTAAGGTAGTCAAAGATTGTAAAATATTAAAAATTAAAGTAGTTATTGAGGAACAAAATAGGATATCAGAAAGCTCTACATTCTAATTAGACATATTTCTTCATATGGGAAGGCAAATTTAGGGTTTTAAATGATCATAATTTCTTGCCTAGTTAGGATTATTCTAGGATATTTTGTGAAGAGGTTTAAAATTTAATTCTACTGCCTGAATTGCATTGGGAATGTAGCGATGTTCAGGTTTTTTCGAAGTGGTTTCATTGGATAAAGCATATCCATCAGCCTTTCATGAGTGAGTGTTATCAGAGAGGTTCGAAAACCCTCTGAGAGAAGTTTTAATGCCAAAGGTGTTTTTCTATGATACTCTGAATGCGTGTACCTTTTTAATTTCGACGTTGGTATTGGCAAACAGGCCGAACATTCTTATTTATATTAAGCTTCTTATTAAATTGTTTTACTAATCAAGTTGCAATATTTACTTTAAATCCACTATTCTTAAAGGATTATTTAATATTAAGTTAATTTATGCAAAAATTCTATTCGGATTCATATCAATTTAAAAAAATAATATAATAATAATAAATAATAAAAAATAGGCGTTTCTTAATTTTAGGGAGCAGTACCAGGGAATAAAACCACCAGTACTGAGATCTGAAATCAATTTCGACCCCGGTTCAAAGTACCACATTCCAGCCAATATTCCATATATGAGGTAAGTTTTTGAACCTTTAAAATCGTATAAATTTGGTTCATACCAATACAAATCAAGTGAATGACAATACCCAGTTTATAGAGCCTTCTTGCCTCGCCCAAATTGGCCCCTAAATTTATTATAGCCGGATTTGGATCCCTATGATTCGTCATAATTACTCTAGACAACCACAGTATTTCTAACATTACGGATATATTTAAAAAATAACAATAACATCACAATAAAAAATAAAACTTAATACTGACAATCATTATAACTACATCAAGAACTAGTGATGGCCTAATTCCTCTCCACCGAAATCATGCCCTCCCCCGCTAAGTCCTCCAAAATCGTGTCCCCCAATACCTTCGCCTCCAAAATCTCCTCCTCCGTAATGCTCATCTCCCCCATGACCTTCGTCTCCACCTCCAAATCCTCCAAAATCCCCTCCTCCTTCATGTTCGTCGTGAACTGGTACTGCTACAGGTACTTTCACGGGCACTGGATATGGTTTTTTGACCTCTACAGGTACTTTCTTTTCCACGGTGTATGGAACTGGGTTGAAAATCGGAATTTTCACCGCGTATGGTACGGGTTTTTCTACAGGAACTGGAATTTTCTTTTCTACCGGAACAGGGACTTTGACGGGTATTTTAACTTCATAGGGCTGGGGTTTCTCTACAGTGTACGGAATGGGTCGTTCGACACCTACTTTAACGGGTACAGGGACTGGTTTGAATACTGGATAAGGGATCTTCTTTTCCACGTGCACGGGTACTGGTTTTGGGATATGCACTGGGTAGGGTCTGTCCACGTGAACTTTGACAGGCACGTGAATAATCTTTTCTACTGGGTATGGCTTTGGCACGTGCACTGGAATTTTCACTGGGTAGGGGATTTTCTTTTCCACGGGATACGGAGCGGGGACATGGACTTTATAAGGCACGTGTACAGTCTTTTCTACCGGATATGGTTCGGGTACTAAGACTTTTACTGGATAAGGCTTATCCACTGGGACCTACAATTCAAAAATTTTAATAACTCACTTCTTAAGATGTTTATGCGCAAACATACTTTAACTTGAACATGTTCGATCTTCTCCACGGGCACTGGCTTGTGAACTGGTACCTTCACGTGGACAGGTACTTTCACTGGGTATGGAACTTTTTTCTCTACGGGATAGGGTTGAGGTACGTGCACTTTAACTGGATAGGGCACTTTCTTTTCCACTGGGTATGGGATAGTTTTCTCTACAGGATATGGTGCAGGTACCTTTTTGATTATGGTGACGGTCTTTTCGTGGTGGACGTGACCTGGAAAAAGTGTTCTGTTGTGTTATAACTATAACTGTTTCATCCATCTATTATTGTTAAAATGTGCTCCTAAATACCTGAAGGTTAGTTCTTTTTCCGCTGAATTGCACCAAAACAAATCCTTACCTTCAGAACCGCCAGAGTTGCCTCCGAATGACTCATGCTCAAAACCAAAACCACCCCCAGAGGAGTGACCAATACTTCCAAAATCAAAATTACTCCCAAAGGAGTCACCAATACTTCCAAAGTCTAGAATAAGTAAAAGAGTTTTTGGGTGAGGCACCTAAAGGAGGTGGGAGATATCATTATTTTTTTTTTTTGGTTTTTATGTGGATGAAATTAAATGAAGTTGTATAGATGAATAGTAGTGAAGAATAATTGTTCGTTGGGCAACAGTAGTAGTTCTCTCATATGAGATTCCTTAAGGATGAATGGCGGAGGTTCAGAGATGCAGAAATAGTAACATGTATAATTTACTTTGAGAGTTCTGTAATGAAATTCAATACACTGAAAACTGTCATTTTCCGGAAATAATTATAGAAATGGTAACACTGCATTTGTTAGCATTCGTTTCCTAAGATAAATCTCGATTTTTGAAAAGATTCGAGTGACATGGGTGCAAAAAAGCAATGTTGTCAGTTAATGCGCAAATTCTTAAATTTCTGTTAAAATGACTGAGGTGTCGGAAGGATTTTTCTGTTAGATCCTTGGATTTGATATTTCAGTATTTTAAGGATTTATCGTGGTTTCTGAAATATGTTTTTCTGAATAAAAGGAGCAGTTTCAAGTAAAAAGGTGGTGAAAAACCTCCCGCTTCTTGATAACGTGGAAATTCAGTTAGTATTCTATTAAAATTCGGGTTTTGGAAATTTGTCACTAGAGCCAGTTGATAGAGCAGCTCTTCCAAATTTTTGAAAATTTGAGTGTTCAGAAACAATATTAACAAACTGAGTAATTATGATTTATTATGCGCTTTGACGGGCGTCCCTCTCTTGATGTGGAAATTAATTTGAACTTCTTAAGATTGGATATTTCAATTATGTGTAATTGCTTTAAATATTTACGACGTTTCTGAAAATTGTATCATCAGGAAGGAAATTCGAAACGAAGACAAACTTGCTGGATTTCAACCATATTATCAACTCATTTGAATCATATTGAAAGTAGGTGTCTCTCCTAAAAATTCTGATTTCTCGTGAAACTTGTGAAAAATGGTACCTATGCTATTGGACATTGACGTTAGAGAAGATTGAAAAGTTATTTAGTTTATTAATACATGTTCAGTGGTGTTTTATGGAAATTTTTATGTGCTGTAATTATTTACCAATTGCCAGTAGGGATTTTTTTATTAAATTCCCTAGAAGATTTAGGATGAATGATGATTTCGAACATTCATATTTACCTATGGAATCTCCGTGACCACCCTCTTGGCCTCCACCGCCGAAGTCTAATCCATGGCCGCCTCCATAGCCTAGGTCCAGCCCCCTTTTGTCCTGCTTTTTGCTTTCCAATGGGGCGGATTCCACTGCTTTACTGTCAGCGGCCTTTTCTGCTTGTTTTTCTTCGGCGCTCGCCAACAGAAGGAGTGCGCAGAGCGCGGAAAAACCCTAACATACATAAAACACGTAAAGCAATGATAGTATATACTGCAAATATAAGCCAAAAATAGTCGTTTTCACACGTTTGTTAATTAATATGAGGGTGTAAAGTTTGTCGTAAGAAAATGTCCTCAGCAGTGGTTCTGCTATTGTAGATATATGCTTTAAGACTATAGGTGCTTTAATGGAGCTCATGAAAGCGCCATAAAATTAAACGTCGATTACGCGTACCTACACAGGTATTAAGTAATCAAGCTGGTTTAACTGTTAATTAACGGCAATACAAATCTGGTGAGCGTGTAAAATTGGCATGTCTGCAGAGGAGTCCTTTCTCCATTTGGTAGAACACATGGTAGGCGCCCGCACTTTTCAGTGTTCCGAAAGTGAAAACGCGTAATTATAATGCAAACAATTTCTTTCCGGGGTCTAGTTTTTTTGCCATTCGAGTAAAACGACGGTACCGTTTCGTCTGTGCTTTCTTATGTAATGCCGATCTTAACAAGGATGCCATTTGATGGGTTAGATGCATCGTTGAAATGGTTTCCTTGAGAAATAAGTTAGTAGGACGAGATGTTAAATTGGTTTCTACATATAATGAAGCGTTTTGATCGATTCCATTACGTATATAAACTGTGATGTGTGCATACAATTTATGTTGACGAGCGTTTCATGAAATCTCTATTATTCCATTTTTGGTTAGTGCTGGTAGATACTTTCATATTTCATAGCTTAAACGAAACTCTGTATGGACACATACTGTTTTTGGTATACATTCATTAGCAATGAGAGAATGGAGAGCTGGATATACTACACGTCAAATGGTGACGATTCGAAAAAATACGCCTTATTCGAAAATTGTTAATTTCAAATCTATACAATGTGAAAACTTAAAATTTTAATTCATTTGTTTGTTATTATTCTGAAAATATCTAGGTTAGACACTTGAAAATTTGTAAAGTTACGTTTTTTTAAGTAACAAATAAGATACGTTTTGCAATTTCCATCTTTCTCCAGCGATCAGTTGTCCCATTGTTAATCAATCACCCTGTATATTTGGAACGAGCTCTGAACTCGTTACATGCCTAAGAAGTACGAAAAGTTATACTTTACCGCACATTGATTAGAATTGAACGAACGATGCAGTTCGTTTGGCCAGCAATGGAGTGCATAAAGCCACTTCGTATATCTTTCCTACGAGTCCATGTTTATCAACTTTAGTGTCTTCTGTAAATCCGGATTTATAACAGTTTCTTAGACATTATTATTTATATAAGTCGTAGAACGTGTCGTTAGGATTCTGTATTGAATAGTCTATCGATATCAGAATTAGTAAATGTCATGTTTTATGTTAACTTATTCCAACGAAGCAATCAATATATTTATTCTTATTTCGTCTTAACTTTACGTCTTGCGTCTTACGTTAGTAAAAAAGTTCAATTAAATATGTATATCTGCCTGCGGTAAAACGAATACACGCAAAGTGTGTGTTAAAGCTTTATCGCATGCATGTCAGTGTCATTTGCCTGATTGCCCGCAAATATTTTTAAAACTGCCACATGCCACTTTGTTTTGCGTGCGGTAATGGTTAAGATACAAGTTAAACAAGAAGACACTGTGGTAGTTGCTATTTTTAAATATACTTTTGGTGTTTCTCAAAGGTTATTTGCAGTTTTTTAGTACATTCAGGTCTTTTAAGCACCGTTGTTAACAGGCAAACGGTGGCGATTTCTGATAGATACTCAGCAATGCATACTTGTTCCTTGTTCAGCATGCTCATAATATTTTTGGCTCAAATTTTTTAGTCAACGTGAAAAGTTAATTGTAACTTTTACGTGCAATATTGATAAGAACTAATCGGAAAATGTGAAAGAGGAATATAAGAAGATATTCGAGTTCTACTCAAAGAAAAAGGGAAAAGGAAAAAATTGCGACACATGAACAGAAATCAGCCATGAAAAATAGATAAATAATGAGGATTTTTATAATATAACATTACTGAATCAAAGCTATGTAATACAAGACAATTGAATAAAGACAAGAAACATAAATTATTCCTAGAAGATCTCTAGATAAGTAAGCATTTGATATTCCATATGAATAGCCAGTAGGATAGAGGTAATGACAATAACTGGTTCACAAATTCACACGAATTCTCGAGGTATTGATGATTAAAGATATAAAAACTCCACAGCTTTGCACCTTTTGAAGAAAAATATGAGGTTTTTGAAGGGGTTCCCTATATTCAGTTTGAGCACAGGAGATTTAAAAATGCAATTTAAGGACGATTTCGATAAAGACGCTTTCAAAAACGTGAAAACTTCACATTTCAAAACTAGAGAAGTGTAAGAAGAGATAATTGGGTCATGAATAAAACATTTCCAAATATACATAAGCAACTTAAAAAACTAGCGCAATAGCGTCTTTACAAAGTTGCGAAATTCAGTGAAGGATTGTTAGAGAAACCAAATTTACAGAAAATGTTGAGTATAATACCCCTTTTCATATAAAAAGCACACATAGAAGTACTGAATATGAATTCGGAGACTCATGATTTTAAATGTAATTGATGTCAATGATCTCTCTTCTCGGCTAATGTGAGTGTCTAAAAATTTGCAAGATACAATGAATGTGTGTTATGCAAACTAAATTTACAATAAATATAAGAAACATGACTCTTTTGTATAAAAAATATCTAATGGGAGTGCTGGGGGTAAATCCGAAGTTTTATGATTCCTAATAGTAATAGTCGCAAAAATCCATCTTGACTATTATGAGCATCTTTAGCAAATGGTAAAATTCAATGAAGAAGTATTAGGCAACTCAAATTTATATAAATTCGTCGATTGATAATAAAAGTTCGAGTACGAGAAAATTTAAATTTGAAAAGAATAAGTTTGTAATCACAGTGAAAAGTAAAAGTGATAAATGATCCTTTTTTCCGGGTATTTCCATATCCTCAGTATTTCAAATTGTAGTTTCGCAGTCTTCAGAAACAAATCACTTTTTTTAATTTGGCATTCTATGTATATCTATCTATCATATCATATAAGGAAAGTTAAATTTTAATCCCTACCTCCAATTAGTAGATAAGTACGATTACTAACACTGGCCCTAATAATAAATAATTAAAATAGTTTTATGGCAACTTTCCGCAATTTTTCCTATCTTCCCGTAGTTACTGCTACTTACCAGAAGCTTCATATGTGGTAAGTCACTGACACGTGCGGCGGAATGGTACTGTTCGGCATCCTGAGGGTACCGTCGCCATTTATAACTCCATCACGCTTTCGTGCTTTGACGTGCTTCCCCCAAAAACGCACTTCATAAATTCGATTACGTTTACGGCAAATAAAGATTTATTCGTTTTCTTTATTGACGAACGGAGGAGGCACTTGTTCATATTTTTAGAGAGGTGTTGAGGTACCTACTTGACAAAATCAAAGTGATAGGCTACTTAATTTCGTAACTACTGGGTTTGAATTGCTTTCTTTGAATAGTAGTGTTGGGGTTGAGATATAAGAAATATGGAAACTGTGTCTATGAGGAAATAGGTTTTTAGGGTGTGACAGCTCTTTGTAGATTTCTTTCATAATAGTTTTTCATATTTCCTTTAGACGCTGCTCTTTAATTTAATAATAGTTGTTTATCGATGAGATACTTCTACCCTATTGTTAATATTTTTTGGCCCATTTTATAGAATAAAACCCGATACTCTCACTTACAGACCATATGACTTTTACATTCAATAAAATTTCGATTTCAATGGGTTACTGTTTTTATCGCTTTTCATCACATCTAAAATATCAATCATTTTAGATGCATCAACAGAGCAATATGTGTAAGAGGAATGCCTGCTATATTTAAATAGAATTACGATTATATAGAATCAGGGACAATGAAATTTCTTGGCAGTAAATTGTGAAACACCAATATATATTCGCTGCGAGAAATCATATAGGTTGAATAGAAGAGTAATTTTTTGCAATAAATAGTTGGAATTTTTAGCGTTACTTTTGTATAAAATCAAATATCTTCTTCTCTTTACTTTTGTATCCACTTTTAAATACTAAAAATTACAACCTTAAATCGTATGGATTTTGCAGGAAGCAATAATTAGTCGTGAATGCGGTTGGATCTATACCTGATACGTCCCTGTATTATTGCAGTTAATTTTTTGTGATTTCAGTGATTATAAACAGAAGTTGGGACTTCTAAAATATTTTTAAAAATCAGTGGCGCAGTTCATTTTCAAACATAGTTATGAATTTTTCAAACATAAATCTTCTAATTTAGTTTCCATTGTTCTCCGTTTGATGCATCGCATTTATTTCTGATACGCCTTTCACTTTTCATTGAGGATTTTTCAAAAGTTCAGAAACTAGAATTTGTACACGGAGGTTCTGAAATTAAAAAAAAAAACAGTGGCGTAGTTTTGATTTATCAAAAAAGATATTTTTGAATTAAGGTATTATCTCCGTTTTGGAGCCGGCATTCTTCTCCGCGAGAAACTTTCAACCCTTTCATAAGATTACATACTTCATAAAGAGGATCGATTCATTTGAGAATAGAGAGGAGACTTACATGGGGTAAAGTGGAGTGTGTTGGGGAATGAAAATGGTCCTTAAAAGGTTAATCACGTGACTCATCTCCCCCTCCCCACGCATACTATTATTATTATACCTTTTTACTACTATAATATAGTTTTTTCTCGAAGAAAATCTTCTAAAGATACCCAGTCTGTTCCGGTAACTGAGTAGTGTGGAACTCGCCTGAGCACCTACTCACAAAATTCCTGTCCAAACCTGCGTCGACCCGGAACTGTCTCTGAGGGGATAAAAGTATCGAAGTTGGCGAGGCATAGTGACGCGGTATCTCTTTTGTTTTTTCGTTGTTTTTCTATTTACCTTCCAATCGTGCTTCTATCTAGTTTTTTTTAGGGATATTCATGCTGAACTTTGCTTTTCTTTGACCATTGCAGAGATGGCGCTGCTGCAGCAGTCCCATTTGGATTTACTTTCCAGCATTGTTTTCATTAAAGGTTCTCGGGTTAGAGCGTTCACGCACTCGCTGAGCTCGCTTTTTCGAATTTCGAAGTCTGGGACCTGGAAAATTCAGCGTTCCGCGGTATGGACGCCTCCGCAAGTCCCGCAATTCAGCCCTGTTTTTTCGATTCGGTGTATCAAAGCCTTAAAGCTGCCAAACTCCTGAGTTAGGAAAAAATTCAAGCGGCTGTGTTTGCATGAGACCCAGCTTTTGATTTCCGGTAACAATTTCTTTGCCCACTGTCCCTTGTCCTCCTTTAGTCTCGTCCATCGCTCCAGCCACCATTCCGACACACCATCCAGAGCTACAACCATTTCCGAATGGTTGTAGCTCTGGTCGCTTTACTGTCTGCCCCCGTAATCCGTGGAAGGGCGGTGAGGTACGTTTTCTCTTCCAGGAAGAAGTCGATACTACTCGATCTACCAGTAATAAAGGGTCCCAAGTGTACAATAAATTACGTCTGCATAAGACATCCCTTAAGATATTTTAATCCTCATCGTGGAAGACATAAAATTGTTTAATGAGCATTTATTTGCCTTCAGCACCACTTCCGCATGCTTTCCCTCCCTCTTCCAAAATTCTTTAATGCTAGAGTGGTGAAAATATATAAAAGTCTGCAACATGATGACATTATACAATGTGAGATAACCAGTAAAATGTGTCTTTTAAATTGGATCTAACAACGCTGTCAGGTCTAGTCTTCAATTTATCAGATGTAAGTTTCTAAAGGACTTCTAACCATTTTTGAGTAAATATACAGAATGACCTGGGCTAGAATTAATAAACCTTAACTAACTACCTTCAATAATCAACAGCCAATAGCGAGCCTTGATGATCGGATTTCATGTTTACATCACGAAACCCTCTCGTTACCATCACATGTCTTGCATGAGCGTTATACTGACAGTATAATATATTAAGTTCAGTAGATATTACGTTTATTTAATTACCTTTATATACCTTTCAGTATACCATAAAATTTTATGTTTATTAGTAAGATTTCTAATGATGTATGTTAATTTTTTTTAATCGGTGGCATTCACCCTCATAAGTGTTATTGATTCAATGAGAGCGCAACTGAGATCCAAATTTGGAATTTTATAGGGAAAGTTATGTAAAAAGGGCAGCGCTATGTATTTACATAGAATTAAAAACAAGAAGTTGCTTCTAAAACGATTTCTATATATGTTTTAATGGCTATTTACGTAAATGCTTGAGTGGTTCTAGACACGAGGAAGATTTTTACATAACCAGAGTACATCTCGATTAATATGCATAAAATTTTTCACGCGTTAGTGGAGTAATCGAAATTTTAGTACCAATTATGGTTAAGCAAATCACTTCCAATAGTATACACAAAGATGATTATTAAATTCGTAACATAGAAACTAATTTGTATCACGATTGCGTAAACAAATTAAGTAACCACACGTCTAAAGAGATTTAACTCATAAGGATCGAACTTTCATTTTTTATTGTTTCCTCTTTAAATGAATTAGGTCGGTTTACATTGAATTACGTGAACGTGTTGATAAGTGTGATAGATGATGATTAGTTATAAATATTGATTAAAAGCGACCACGCCTATCATAAGCGCATCATTTTTAATTAACAAGACAAGCTTATGTATTGCTAAATTAAACTATATTGCATTATGGTTAGAAAACGTTAAAAACAATGTGCGGATGTAGAGGACACTAGGAAATATTATAAAATTTCATATTTACAATATGTGGAACTAATTGTTTTAAACATTAGTCAAATAGAACTTGAAGTGGTTATAAATTTCTCATAAAGACATTAAGTTAATTAGGTTTTTTAGAAAATAGGTAGAATTCCCGTGAATACAGTCCTAAATAGAGTAGTGAGAGTTGATATGACATAGATTACATGATTTTTCTTTATTTAGAGTTTCTTGTTGAAGATGTTAAAAAATAATTTGACATGTTTGGTTTAAAAGTTCAGACTGTTTCCTGATTATGTAGAATGGCGTAATTTCTGAGTTTCTTGAAGTTTTTTAAATGTTCGTCAATAAAATTAACTAAAGCCCACTTTTATGCCATAATTTTAAACCTGAAATGAAGTTTAAATTTTAAATTTGACATATTGTTTATCTGTCGAAATCTTTTTAACCGTATTTAAACTTTAAACTCTAGTTATGCAAGGTGTCCTTGAAATGTCTGTGCACTGCTTGACCAAAATTTCCTTAACCAAAAATAAGACGTTCTTGGCGAACTTACCTACATTGTATGTATATCTATGTTGCTTCGTTTTGCCGCTACAGGCTGCCAAAGTTTTCAAAATAATTGCTTAACACTTTCATCGATTTTCACTAATTTTGGAACTAAGATAATTAAAAGAAAATAAGAGCCAAAACGTTCAATATTTCAATTAAATTCAGGCTTTTACAACAGGCTTTACAGTAGGATTTTACAATTTAAAAAAGTAAAGTAGGATTGATAAGCGTAATTAAGACAACTGGATGATGGTTAGAATATGAATGTCATACAAAAAAAAAGTTATTTGTATGAATGTTTAAGACTCTAAAACCTTGAAGCAGTAAGGACATTTCGAATCATAAATAAATTTCGTGAAAACATCAATAAAATTGTTTAAAGCCGTATGTGGAAGGAACAGTCCAATCGCTCATTCAAAGACACGTGAATTGACTTCCCTAGAATTACTCCTCCATTTAATGAAAGTGGGTTTATTTTTGTTTATCAGAACTCTCATCCTAATCTGAATTGCCCTTATTGTAACAGTCATGAGAAAATCATGAACAATTTATTAGGTATCTACGTAGTGAGATTTGAATCATAACGCGTGTTTAGTAATAGCTTAAGAGCAAATGCAAATAGCAAACGAATGCATATTTAAAGGAAAAACAGCAGAATCAATAAAAAAATATTGAGTTTTTGGAAAACCCTAGGTATAGAAATTTTAACACAAATGCATTTAAGTAATTAATAACACATTGCTCCATATAGAAAAACTGCATGGTAAACAACAATAATAAGTATTATTTTTATTTACAGAGATGTCACTAGAAAATATGAGTTAGGTACTATTTACAGCATAAATTCACGAAAGAACAGCAGTTCATGTTGCTTCTTAAGGACTACATATTTAATGAAATGTTGACATATTTTTAAAAACATGTTCCTTTTGAAAACGTTATAGAAATTTCTGAATTCTAGTGAAATATGCTACATTTACATATTTTGACTCTAAACCAAGCCTTTTCAGCTCTTAAATATCTTTTTTTTTTTATTTTGGCACATAATAGCAATTGTGACTCTGCGTTTTAAGCGCATAATAATGATAATTTATTAATACCTCATTAATACAATTTTTTTATTATTAAAGTGACTCTTCTCGAAAAAATTTTATGGATTATTTAGTCGTTAATTCTAAAGCTGAAACATTTTAATGTTATCAAAACATAAGATTTAGAAAAATCACTCCAATAATTGATTAAAAATTGCCTGATCTACCACTTTTCCCACTTTCCCCAGTCAATCAATCCTAAACCAGATTTCTTCTCCTCTCCAGATTCCAATCCATGTGAAATAAACGAAGACGAATCTCCATGAAACTTATCACATTTCACTTCAACTTGCTCCTTCTTTTCTTCGTGTACATGCACTGGAACTGGTACCTTCACTGGCACCGGAACCTTTTTCTCAACGTAATGCGGTACGTGTTTGATTACTTCATATGGTACTGGTCTTTCTACTGGAACCTTTAAAAATTGCATACATTATAAACTATTTTGACTGTTATGAGAAATTTACCTTTACTTCATATGGTACCTCTTTGATTACTGGCACCTTCACATCCTTATAAACGGGATAAGGCTGTGGAACCTTCACTTCATAGGGAACTTTAACTTCTTTTTCTACTTTATATGGCACCGGTCTATGGACGTATACTTTTACTGGATAAGGCTTTTCTACTGTAACTGGCACTTTGATTTCCTTTTCCACTTTTACTGGATAAGGCTTTTCCACTTTTACTGGTACTGGGTGTTCTTCGTAAACCTAAAACATGATTTTTGTTGAGATATACAAAGAATCTTTGTATCAGTAGGCACCTTGACAGGCACATGGACGATCTTCTCCACCGGATAAGGTTGGGGCACATGTACGGCTACTTTCACTGGTACTTTTATTTCTTTTTCAACGGGATAAGGCACTGGTTCTTTTACCTCATACGGAACTTTTACTTCTTTGTAGACTGGGTATGGCTGGGGCACTTTTACTTCCACTGGATATGGCTGATCTACATGGACCTTGAAATGAGCTTAATATTAGTAAATAGGAGTGAAATTGGGGAGGATTCAAAATATGTTGTTCTCAGTTGATCTTCGCACTTATTTGTCCAATCTCGAAGAAATGAATATTTTTGAAAGAGTTTCCAGAGACAAAGTACTTTGTCGCGTCACAGACATTTGATGTATTAGCGATTTTGTCACGCTACTTAGTTACGCCACAGCAGGGTCGTGTGAAGAGGGATAAAAGGGAATAGAACATATTCATATAGGGTGACAAAATTTACCCAATCTTCTACAACTCAGACCCCCTTGTGAGATTTTTCTTATCTACAAAGATTTGAAGGAGGATTTTGAAGATTGAAATGTGAAATTTTGTTTCTTCAATTTTGGCTGATATAGTTTTGGATAACTCAGATTTAAGATCAGATTTTGAAAATTATTATTCCTGCTTAATCTTGCCAAATTCTCGAGAATTAAACTTACTAGTTTGCATTCATAGAGATTCGTCAGAAAAATTGAGAGTTATTTAAGTGATATATTGAAGGAATCTAGAAAAAAGTCTCTTGACTCTTCCAACTCTCTTATTAACCTAAAAAATTATCCTCTGGATATAATTTCTGGTAGCTGAATTTTCTTACCTTAACTGGCACGTTAACGATTTTCTCTACTGGTACTGGCTTGTGCACCGGAACCTTCTCATGTACGTAAACCTTATAAGGCACTTTCACCTCTTTATATACAGGGTAAGGGTGCGGAACTTTGACTTCCACTGGAACCTATTTATTAAATGTTTAATGCGGAATATAGGGAATAAATTAAGTACCTTAACTTCCTTGTATACCGGCACTTTGACCTCTTTTTCCACCGGATAAGGTTCGGGCACCTCTTTCACTACAGTGACAGTCTTTTCATGCTTCACTTCTTCGATTGGCACTAAAAAGGGCAATTTCATTTTCTTTTATTCGTACATTCCCGTGGAACTTACGCTGGAAAATTGGACATTTAATCTCTCCTCCTCCGATCTCTAAACCATGATGACCAAAATTGGCCACCTCTCCTCCCAACTCTAGTCCTCCTTCAATTCCCCCGCTTAATTCTAAGTGAGAGTCGTCTCCTCCTGAGATTTCTAATCCGTTTTCTTTATGAGGAGGACTGGACCATTTGTGTTGCTCAATACCATGGGCTAGTAATCCAAGAAGAAGGCTTCGTTTTTGATTCTTCGGTTGCACTTTAGATTTTTCTTCTTTTGCCAGACAGGCAGTTGTGATCAGAAGAACCAGGAGGGTCTAGAACAATCACATTTCGTATCCTTTCTGAAAGTTATACTTTTCACTTACTTTGAGAAAAATCATTTTTGGTAACGCTCAGCGAACAAATGCCTCGCACGGAAACTGTAAGAATTGTTGAAATCAATGTATTTATAGAGTATATTAAGACCCTTCCAAATTGATCTGATTTTGCCACTTATTTATTGTACTTAGTGTTTATTCATTATTGAAAAATTCTTAGACTGTCGAGTAGCATGGAGAGGCTGTTTTATTGAAATGAATGTAATATGGCCATTTTCGCCATTTCTTGTTGCTCGCGTACCTACGAGTTGTTCAATCGAAATTTATATTAATTTCCTTACGTTTCGTTTTCTACTGTATGTGTTCCAATTATCTCCTACTATTATTCGTCAAATTGAATACTATTACAAGTCTATATATCTTCATGCTCTCCTTTCAAAACTGATCCGATCCTTATGGTCTTAATTCAAGAAAGCCGGTGCATATTAGCAAATGCATATAGAATAAACGTAACATACTTTTACATCTGACCCAAACTTGTCGCTAATTTATTTGAATAAATTTGCTTTTTTGCCTTCTCATGACTATTTTATTTAAAAATTCTGGGGTTATTATGGCCGGTACGATATGCAGAATTAGGCTGGAGATATTGGTTTTTGCATTCGCTATTATTCATGTTGACATTTAAAGGAACTAGCAGTTTTCTTAATACTCGAGCAAAAACAAGACATTTTTCTTCATGATAAGCACCATTTAAAATTTTTCTTATTGTACGCGTAATGTTTAATTATATTAGCTAACTAATTAAATCTTGAACGATTAACTGGCAGCTAATTAGGATAAGATTAAAACTCAGCAAACTGGGCATTTCTTTTGCATATCTATTTATATTGTTTTTTTAAATTTACTTCATGGTTGTTGTGCAACTAATTGGTGCTAGGTTATTGTACGAATTAACTATATATCTAAATCCAAAATTTATTTCTATGGTCAATGAATTTGTTAGGAACCATATATACCCTGAGAGGTGTTCATGGTATTGCAATGCTACGTCGATGTGTTATTTTTGAATTAGACTTTGCCTGATTAAAAGGTTCCTTATAAAATTACCTTACAAGCAAATTTAGGTGTTTAAGAACAATTATCATTACTTTTTTTATTAGATATACATATATCATTTTCGATCAGGAATCTGATAGAAATTATTCATTTACAATTCTTCAAGACCTCATCATCATTCTGATCACTACTACCATCTACCGACTCTGTGGTAAAACCAACCATTACTTTTACCACGTAGTAGCACAAGTAAGGATCTCTTTATTAAAAGATAATGGTTGCTTCTTTATCCACTAGGGGTCCTATGTTTTACTTATTCTATAATATTTTATCATTCTCTCAACTCTAAGCAAAAATGTTTTAGATAAGATAAATCTCTCTTCTGATGGATTAAATGTGGATGACACAAAATTGATCCATAAAGACGCGTTACGTTCTCTAATAACTATTAGTATTTTGAATATTTTGGCTAAAATGAGGGGTTGCAAAGGTCAATTCTTTAGCTTGATCGATTTTATTCCCTGTTTTCTTTTTTCCGAATAGAAAGATTTATCCAAATTCGATGAATACCTACCTACTCTGTTATCCTAGGAAACACCGCACCTTTAGGCATTACTTCGGGGTTATATTTTGACTCCTGTGCATGTTTTTAGCTATATTACGTTTCTTCTCTTCTCTTCTTCTTACTGCAGTCTCATCATAATGTTGTACACAGTGATCATAATTACATTATCATAAGCTTCTTCTTCAAGCAAAACTTGCCATACCGTCATTATCTTATTGCATTTAACTCTTGCTTTTGATTTAATTTTCTTCAATTTAGCGTATTGAAAAATAGTAGTGCTGTGTCATTTTCTGAACAAAACCAGCATATGCCATCTTCTAACTTTCTTATTCTTTTATGGTATATGCCAAATAGTTTACATCCAGTCATCTCTCATGTTGCTTGGTATTCTCCCCCTTTTTGATTTACCCAAATTTTAATATTTGGGATAAAAATCTTAGTCCATCCCTCATATTATGTCTATCTTCTTTGCCATTTATTTATTAAATCCTCTCTGCCTACGACTTTGCAAGTAACTCCTTAGACATAAATTTTCATTCTCTCTGCGATAATAAGCTATATTGGTAGACTAGCTACAACGGTCAGGAGAACCTCTGTAGATGCGGTTCTGTAGGTTGAAAACAGTATCCTAGTCAGTTGTAAGCTTATTTTCTGCAACAGATTAGCGCAGGACAGAGGATCACAGACATTATAGCGCTGACGAAAAATTTATTCCTGCTGCATCTCTCGTAATTTTGCCGAAGAATTTTCTGAATCACTATTAAGATTTATTGACTTGGACTGGAACATTGTATTCGGAATTTTGTGAATTGGAGTTTTGGAAAATGTGTTGGATTTATGAAAGAAGAATTAGAGGGATTCTCTATTCGATTAAGTGTAATCATTGAAATTGATTGATTTTGCCACGACTTTTTCGCCACTATGGGCGAATAATGAAATTTTTTGGGTTTCTGAGCACCCAGAATTGTTTTAAAAAGAAATTTATCCTGAACCGACTTTCATAAAAATCACGAATTTCTGAGTAAAATAAGCTGATTATCGATTTTTTTCCCTTTTAATACTATGCTGCATATATGTATGTTTTAATTTCCTAATTACTGGAATTTGCTTGAAAGGGAATTTATTATCCATTTTTCATTCACCGACAGATTTTCTGATTTTCCAACTAACAAAAACTGGCTTTAAAAGTTACGGCTTCAGCTTTTCGACGAGGTCTCAAACCTCCAAACCGATTTTCTTGTAGACGAAATGATTCTCCCATTCATAAGTGTTAATCATTCTCTTTGTGATGGGTGATAGATTAACTAGCTGGTCATGAATCATCATATTCTTCAGAAAAAGTAAATAAACCTTTTCAATTGTAAAAGATTCCGTAATAAACCACTGAACCAGCCTTCTAATCATAAACATGCCATCCAAAAACCATGTCGCAAGAACCGAACATTTATTAGCAAAGAAATCCGCGATATGTACGCTCAATACCCATATTTACACGCAAGAGTGGTCAACAAGAACATGCGTATCTAACTCGTACATTGCAGTTTTGTAACCTGATTATCTCTAATTATTAGCAAGATATTTTGAAATTTTCGTTTCTTTCCTATTCGTTTCAATTTTAGTATACTACAAACAATGCCCCGTTGCAAAACACGTATCATACCCAGAAACACTCGTTTGTTCTAAGTTGTCACAATTACTCCTTTATATGTAGTGTATCATGTTTAGAAATATTTTTGTACCATGAAAGAATGGAGTGACACTTGCGGTTGCATAATGACCTGCAAGTCAAGTAGAAACTCGGGCTTTTTATGGATTTATCAGATGTATACATAATTCATTTATAGTGGTCTTAAAGTGAAAGCTTTTGTGGTGACACATTTTTCCTTGTGTGTTTTAGTGTCCATTTTTGCCCAGCGCATCAGATTCAATAAGGAATACTACCGGAGTCGTATAAAAATACTTTTATTTTCTACAAAAAAAATAAGTTATACACAGTAGAAAAACTTAACTTATTTGGCATTTTTTACATAAATAATGAACAAAGAGTTACAAAAATAATATAACAGATCATTTTCACAGTAGACTTGCTAGGAAAGTAAAGGGCATAAATAGAAAAAAAGAAGTCAGAAGTAGACGGCAGAAAATGTCACTCTTTTTAAGAGAAAAAGTGAGTGTTTCAGCTCAGGTAACACATGAAGGGTGCACACACGGTGTGCGCGGGTCGCTGTCAGCTTAATCCCAGTCTCCTCCGTGTCCGTAACCTCCTCCATAACCACCTCCATAACCACCTCCCAAACCTCCTTCGTAGCCTCCATGCTCATAACCTCCATGGACCGGTACTGCGACTGGTACCTTTACAGGTACCGGTATTGGCTTCTCCACGGGGTATGGTACAGGTTTGGCTACAGGGTAAGGTACAGGCCTGTCTACGGCTATTTTAACTGGGTAAGGTACAGGTTTCTCCACTGGGTATGGGACTGGTTTTTCTACTGGGTATGGAGCTGGTACTGGGATCTAAAAGGTTATATCAATTTAATTTTTGATGGTTTATTTTATAGTTCATTACGTACCTTAACGGCAACGGGGTAAGGCTTCTCAACTGGGTATGGCACAGGTTTTTCCACGGCAACCTTAACGGGGTAAGGCACAGGTTTCTCCACTGGTACTGGAATGTTCTTGATTACATGCACTGGGTAGGGTTGGGGCACATGAACTGGGTAGGGTCTGTCTACTGGTACTTTCACAGGAACTGGGATTTCCTTGTAGACTGGGTAGGGTTGAGGTACATGGACTGGGACCTTAACTGGGTATGGAATTTGTTTCTCTACTGGGTAGGGCTGAGGAACGGGTACTTTCACTGGGTAGGGTACGTGCTTGGTGACTGGGTAAGGTTGGGGAACCAACACTTTGACTGGGTAGGGCCTGTCTACTGGGACTTTGACGGGTACATGGACGATCTTTTCCACTGGGTAGGGCTGAGGTACAGGTACTTTAACATGGACTGGTACTTTGACTGGGTAGGGTACAGGTTTCTCTACTGGGTAGGGTTGAGGGACTGGGACTTTGACCGGCACACCGACGGTTTTGGTCACTGGGTAGGGGATGTGTTTTTCTACCGGGTAAGGTACTGGTACTCCCTTGACCACAGTGATGGTCTTGTGTACTGCGGCATGGGAACCTGCGATTGAAGGAGAGTTTTTGCATCTTGATTTATAATAAAATTAGATCAAATTTTAATTTGGTGCTTGATGGGATGAAGATGTTATTACGACAATGACGATCTTTGATGCAAGTCAAGGCAGATCAATCTTACCTAGATCAACGAGTCCCGGGCTACCATAATCGTTGTAGCCGAAACCAGCACCGTCAGAAACTAGTGCATAGAGGCGTATTAATCACAAGGGAATTTTAACAGGATTGAGTGTCGTATTTAGGAGTAGATAAATATGTCGGCCAATCAGTAGGTGCTTTAGTGAGAAACACGTTGCCTTTAATGTTGACACCTTTGATAGCAAGGACAAATTTCACTATTTCTTGTTGAGAGTTGGCTTTCAGTTTAAAAATTTCTCTTCAAGGGTGAAATTGTAGATGGTTCTCTTGTATGAACAAAACACAATTATTTAAATGTTAGTAGATGAACAATCTATTTTTTCATTTCAAGCATTCTTTTCAAGACAACAAAGGGGACTATATAAGTGCAAATACTATAGTTCTGCTAAAGTATATCTCTGTCACGTAAGAGAGTTATGATTCCAAGGGAGGTTTCTTACCAAGATCAATTCCTCCATAGCCTCCTTCCCAGCCTCCAAGTCCTCCATCTAAACCTCCAGCACCAACAGAGTATCCGTGGTCGATGTCGCTTCCATAACCATATCCTAAGCTCAGCAATCCACGCTTGGTCTGCTTCTTTTCTTCGGTCGATTTCTTCTCCTTGCCCTCAGCGTTTACAGCTATTGCTGCAAGGACTAAGATCGACAGTAGTAACTGAAAAAAAGCGAAATTCCTTCAATTATTCGTAATGGATTGTGTCACAAGTGAACTTTTTTCAGTAGCGTTTGCGAAACCAATTAAGTTTAATTATGTCTCTTTGTTTAACAACAATTACGCTTTAAGAGAACAAATGCGCTATTATTTAACTAAACCGTTAAGCCTTATATCATCTTCGTATTGTTGCTATTTCTCTATTAACAATTCCAGATTTGTTGATAAAATATTGGATAAGGTCAGTTTAGCATACTTTCGATTTCCGATAAACAATTTTTGAATGCAGCACAGTCATTAATTTCGGGATATCAGATAGTCATTAATCTTGATTATGATGTAGCGTTCAAATTAATTTGTCTTTTTATTAATTATTGCATGAATTATGGCGTTTTGCTCCAATTTCAGTTTTGCATAATAATTTTAATCGTCTTTTAATAGCATGTTAATACTGGTTTCATTGAGGTCTCTAATTAGAGTAAATTGAATTAGTTTCAATAAACGGTCGATCTTTGAGCTTTGTTAATTCTAAAGAAGAAAAGAAAAATTATGCACAATCTTGACATTTTTCCTATGAAGATTTTTTGCCAAGGAAAAACAAGAGAATATTGGCCTAGACATTCGTTTAGGTCTATTGATCGTTAATCAACCAAAACAAATTCCTCTCAAACGTATAAAAGTTCTTATAAAACCGCATTGTCTACCTAACAGACCATGTGGTTCAATGCCAAGAAAAGTGTAAGTTTTTTTTAAATTTAAATTAATTTGTTCAAACATGACCGGTGAAATTTCAATATCTCAAAATTACTTCCTGTAAGAATATAGAATAATTCTGAAACCTCGAAAAAAGTGAAAACTATTTTTAAAATTTTATGTATAAAAAAGCTGAGCAAGAAAAAATTGGAAAAAACTCCTCCACTGCACTAAACACTGAATTCCACTCGAAAACTAGTCCGTACAACAAAAACACATAATAATGGTACACTATAAGGTACCACTCACCAAAGGCTTCATCGTGGTACACATACAAGGGGGTGCTTGCTAGTTCGAAGAGAACTGAATACCAAAAACATGCCCCCGTTGTCTTTTATAGTCCTGGCCGGATGGTACCGCCGAGCGGTAGCGCACCACTTACCTCTTCGCCGATGGTTCGGTGGTACCACGCAACCATCGTGGGTTGATGCAAGAACTCCTGCTGGCGGCAATGTCGGAGAGTGCGAGTATCTGGCGCGGTTCGGGATGGTGTTTTTATTGGGAATTTTCTTGATTTGATATGAAGTTGGCTTGGTAAGTGGTTTGAAAGGGAGATTGGCGATTAATTGGGTTTAATGCAGAATGGTTTGTGAAGGGTTCCCAAACTTAGTTCCGGCTGCTTTAAACGAGTAAATTTTGCCACCGCAACATTTCTTACTTTGTTATGTTCTCTATTCATACATTGTGCCTTCATTGGATAATATGTATGCAATTAGGCTTCTTAACTATAATACACTAGTTAGTCCAGGTTAGCTGGAAATTATTTTAAAACAGTTAAACTGTTGGGTTAGTCAATAATCCTGTTAATGACTCTTAAGATGTGTTCAGTGTGTTTAAAACTCTTGTTATCTGTACTACCAGATTGTTTTGGTAAAAATATTAAAAACTATCTTGCCGGGATTAGGTCATGCTGGTCAAGAATCTTGAGTATTTTAAAAACTTATATGACTATTATCCCTTAAGTCGGACTTTAAAAAATTTACCCTAAAGGTACGTTCGTGTTGGCCAAAGTTTGTCCTAAAATTTAGAGAATTGTCCCTTACGGTAGGGTTGATTGGTCTCATAAAAACTATCTCTTAGGATCAACTTAAGTTTAAAAAAACCTCAGATTATCATAAATTGTGAAAAGAGTCTACTCGATTTGCTTTAGTGAGCTTTAGATGATATTGAGTAATGAGATACTTTCTCCACAAACTGTTTAGGACACCTGGCCAAAAAAAAAACCATAATTTTGCCTTCTTTCTTAGGCTAAATTCAGGTTAGTCAAGATACTGCGGAATTGTCCCCCTGAATGAGGCAGCAGTTGAGAAAATATTCTGATAGGTGCAATCTAGGTTTAATAAAAATTCAGAAAATATATTACCTCTTCTGAGGTTAGTTTATGTCAGTTAAAAGTCCTAAAATGGAAGCTTATAAGTCAGGGAGGTGCATTAAATTAGGGAAATTTCTTCTTTTTGTTCGTTTCGTCTGTAAACACAGGATAAATCTGTGTTAGTCAAAAGTTTTAGGGATTCTTTTAAAATCGAGACGAATTAGTCAAAATTTGTGAAAATTTTCTCCTACGGATAGAAAAAAATTCACACAATTATTCCCTCTTTTTCAAAGTTAATTCAAATTAATCACAATTTCTAAAAAGTTTTGATTAAATAAAATAAAATATGATTTCAGTTTGTAAAAAAACGCGATAATTCTACCTTATTAGTTTTTTCCAATTTGTTCTGACTTTCGGGGACCATTTTCAAGTTTCATATAATTAATTAGCAAAGAAATTAACCACTAAAGCAGTGGCGTATTTCGATTAACATAAGGAAAAGAGTCATTTAAAAAAATGTCAAATAGATTTGACACAATAGTGCGTACTAAGGCTGGCCAAAACCCAAAACAGGGGCGTACTCGAATTCAAAAATTAGCAAATAGATCTTTTAAATCCGAATTAATAAGAACTAACCATTGCTGAGATTCATTTATGAAAAAGAAGAAAATTTTGAGGAAATCATTTAATTCGACAAAATTCGTTTTCTCATTTAATAACTCACTTTAATTATGATAAAGATTATTCGATATTCACATAAAATATCGGCGTGTTGAGGCTTTAAAATCACAACTGAATTATTTGAAAGAAAACTTTTTAAAACAGTTTCTGTATATCGAAGAAATTTATGTACCTCACTGTAATTTTTTACAAAATTAGCCATATTTTTTCTTTACATCCCCAACAGTACATTATCACGTTAAACAGTAAAAGAGTAGACAGTGGTGTACTGATATTAGGAAATTAGGGTTAAATCTTCCAAAAGGACGATCTTTAAGGAGTTTTTTTAAAGAGGAAAACTGTCGCTGCAATGTTATACAAAATCAGTGAACATTGCTGAGCTTAAGTAAAATTACTTCCTTTGTATTCCCAAAAATTGTCAACAACGGTACTAAAGCTCACAGGTCAGCACCACTCTACGTAGCATATCTTTATATCCAGAAAATACTTTAGTATCTACTATATTTTTCGTCAATATTAAAACTTGTATAAAAAATGTATTTTTCCCGTGGAACAGTTTACCATTTAATTTAGATCAAATATTAGCAAAGATTAAGGCCACGGTCATTTCATCGAAATTCCCGAGAGGATGTTTATTCTCACACCCAATATAGACACCATCTTAATAAATCTTCAAGTAGTTTCAAAATTTAAAGTCACCCGACTATGCATTACACGTAACAGTACCAGTAGTACTACTTTGGATTGAGCCAACCGCCAAGATTGGATTACCGGGTCATCGCGAGTACCACCTGACGCGATGTGTACTTGACGTTACGTAAAGGACGGTCCCTGTACTACAGAATACAAAGTGTGCGTTCGGCTCACATATTTGATGTAATAATGCCTTCATACAGGGGTGCGAAATTTATATGCATGCCACATAATCATGTGATTTGCGATTGGGACCACTCGTCACAGTTTCCGGGTCATTTTACACACCAAGAGAAATTAATTAATTAAATTAAATACCTCTCTTAGATTAAGACCAGTTTTCTGCTCCACATTGTACAAAATTGCTCTTTATGGTATTTGCAAAACGACCTTACGTAATGATGGTTACGCTCATGCATTATTCATTCATCATTCACACGGTAACATGTTACAGTTAGCGATAGATTATCAGACAGTTGTTATGAAAACGTGAAAAGTTCAAAAATTGCAGATGAAGATAGCACGCAGAATACCAATTTGTCTTGATACGCGCCATTACAGAGGAGGCAAAAACGCGTTATATAATGGAAATAGATCATGTAGGTTCAATCCGAAGAAAGCCTGTGTTCCTTCCTTAAACTTGTTTTATTTCTGGGTTCCATATTTACAGGTATTGCAAAATGGCCTTAGAGAATTGCTTATAGTTTAACACAGTTTTATCGGATCGTGCAATTATTCATTAATCATGGGGTCACTTTCTTTTATTTCTTTTCTTTGCATTAGGAAAATTAAAATAAAAAATAAAAGCGTATAATACTTTTATCTTAGTTTAAAAATTTTCTTTTTATTGCACAAGACTAAAAACGATTCTCTAATCCATGGTTTAATTAATCGGACAAGACTACCTTCCTCCTGAAAATGTCAAAGTCGTAAAAATTGATGGCATAATTTGTGTTTGAATTTTCAACACACAATCCAACAGCAACAACCAACATTCCAAATAAATCAGGCCAAAGTATCTATTAATACAGCAAATGCTAAGATTCTTTGATACAGAAAAAGAACGAACAAATAATGGTAATAGTGGTATTCAACTCAATGAGGTACAGCAATGTGTGTGAGAGAACCTCATTCGCTTTAAAAGTCGGGATAAGTACTTTACACAGAATTAGAAAATATGAAATTCAAGGCAAACGAAGAATTTTAAGACAAAAATAAATATATTCCCAAGAATATAAAATATATGGGCATTTTTTTAGTCAAAGTGACATGTTCAAAGGGTAATCTGATGATTTTATTTTCTTACCTTATTGTAAAAAAAAAACAGAAAATATCTTATAGAAGAAATTGACAGACCTATTGGGAAACAAAGGTAAAGAAAACCAAAAAATTAGTGACGTGTCAACATTAAGTACAAAAGGCAACAATCGATATTCGATAGAATAAAATGAATAAAATAAATAATAAGAAAAGAAACGTTTAAACACTATCTTCCTAAAAATAATGCTATGATCTATGCATAGAAAACGTCATGAACTATAGTATATACAGGATAAATTGTGATGGAAAAACATATATTATCTAGGACAGGTAATAGAGATACTAATGATAACGTGAGGATTATGTCGAAAAGGTAAAAGAAAAGAAAATGAATCATCAGTATGAGAAAAAGTGATTCTTGGAGACACTTGAGAAAATACTAATTCTAACTTGAACTAACGTAAACTAAAGCAGAAGACAACTAACTAAAAGATTAATTAAAGCTAGAATTAAAAAATGAAGGGCACATGGATTAAATGAAAATGTAGAGGATTAAGATTCATGGAAAAGGAAAACATATAAAGATAGTGAGATTAATATGATTCATATAGAATCAAATTAACCTGAGTTTCATATTATAGTACAATTAATGGACCTGAAAATAATGAAATTTTACAGAATCAGAAGTGCGTTGAGTAAAAGAGGACAAAATGAATTTTAGAACTTATTACGAAGAAAATTATTTGAAAAGAAAAACAGAACCATCGGTATGCAGATAGAAGGAAATAAAGTTGAACTAAAGGCGAAGAGAAAATATCATAAAATGTGTTAATAGAGATATAAATCAAATTTTATTTTGGGAAAAACTTATTTCCTAAACTCTGCTAGCTCTAGAGATGCTTTCTATACTTCAATGGCACTTTTAAAAAAACTTCATGAAAATATCCCTTCGCAATTACTTATCTAAAACTGCTGCAGCACTCAGATCATACCTATTTGGTAAATTATTTTTATTTTTATAAAACATTACAAAACCAGCAAATTAACGAGAGGCAATAATAAATTACACCTTGGATCTATCTAAGTCCAAACTACTTAGACTGGTAATTTATCGTTGCGACACTTGGTAAGTGTAATCATAACACTCTTGAGGGGCAAGTATTATAGATGCCTTTTGATCGCGTTTCAAAACGCGTTAATTAAGTTTGCAAGGTTACAACGCCTCTTTCCTAGTTTTACAGATTCTTATTTTGTAGAGTTATGTCTATCTACAGACGTCTGATTTCTCTTCAACACATGTAAAAACTATTTCCACAAGGTGATTTATGTAAGTAAAAGAATTTTAGTTGACATTTTCCTACATACAAACAAATTTATTTCCACATAATAAAGATGTTTTTAAACTAGGTGTATCTCTCACGGGTTGACATTAACACTCACGTATTTGTCTCGCATGGATTACACAACTTTGGTTTATAGCAGCAGGTGGGAAAATTATTGTATGGGGTTAAGAAACTGACGCTACTGTTTCTCTATAAGGTCGCCAATTGGTATTTAGCTACCTTTTTGTTGCAGATACTTTGTGAGCACTCTTTTGCAATTCCAAATCTATCGAGCCCTTTGCCAAGCTGCAGGGCAATATGTTCCTGGGGACCACAGAAAATCTTTGCACAAATGCGACATCTACAGGAGCAAGGAAGCTGGGAATATTCTCAAGTAAGTTTGGGTACGAGATTCAGGTTTGATGCATTTTCCGATTTTTGCGAAATTACATGTGGGACCGTCTAAAAAAGTTTTCAATTATCACGTAAACCAGGAACAACGAATGACACAGCCAATTTGGAATTGAGCTCTCTAGCCTTTACATAACAGCGCGTTTTTCTAGGCCTGCGCCCCAATCCTTTTGTGTTTTCTTAATTTTTTTCGAAACCATGCTTCAAGGTTTCCGGATGAAGTAGCACGGGCGGCGACTTATATTGTTTATTGTTAATTATAGAGAAAAATTGGTTTTATTGCTTATTGTTCGTCTGATGTTTATTAAATTCGTTTCCTAATTAATTAGTTATTTTAGAAGCAGTTGAGCAAGCTTGAATTCTTTTGGCTTCAGCTAAGGCTAAATAGAGAATTATACAATCATATTACAAAAATTCGAATGTGTATTTATATGTGAAAGAATTCTACGGATTTCGATACGCTTTGTAATTGAAGAATGTGAATTGTTAATTTTAATGTATGCGGCGAAAACACTTCTACAATCCCTCAACCAGTTACTCCATAGACATAGCTTACCAAATTAAATCAACAAGTTGAATATTTAAAGTCTCTTTAGAAACTCAGGGATTCGGTAAGAAAAGTAGTTTTATAATTGTTTTATTTACACGACGGGTGAGCATTAAAAAAACCTTACAGCGGACGGTGGAACGCAAACGTACGGTATTAGAATTGATGTTTTGGCAATGGGGTAGTCTTACGTCCAGAATGAAACAATAAACTTTGCAAGAAATATTATTAACATATAACCCGAAAAAAAATTAATAATGTGTTTGACAACCCCGTAGATGCGTACACTCTATACTATACTCTCTACTATACACGTCTAGGCATCGACAAACAACCTCGTTCCAAGCAACTTGAACTTTGTAGATTAAGTGTGCCAGAGTCTCTAGAGGATGGGGCAAAATGGGCAATTTTCTCCCTATCATATCCCACACATGTTCGATGGGATTTAAATTCCCTTGTTAAAATCGCTAAGATGGAGATATTGTTGATGTCCTCAGACTCTAGGCATTTTGCATAAGTAGACGGAGGCATAAGAATTAAAGACATCTGTACTAAGCAGCTCACAAAAACTGTTGTCTTAACAAAAAACTGAGGGATCAAACTCTTTTTGCGCAAAATTCCAGAGATAAAATGTTGATCGTGGTATCATAGCTTGCTTTCTATATAATTGTTCTATTGCCAAAACATCAATTCTAAAAAATTATTCCTACTGGGTTTAACACTTCTGATGTCACTGAGTATGTTTACCCATCTCCTTCTTCCATTCCATTCAATTAATTCAAGAAAATGGATAATAAGGACTTCTTAGTATTTATTATCAATTCTATTTAATTATAGAGATCTAACGCTGCGAATCGTGGCGAATTTCTTCTCTTCTCTCATCTTTCTTCTTCGTTCCATTTTCAATTCTCTTGACCTGGCAAACCCCCACTGTCATCCCTTTTGAACTTGTCTCTTCACCTCTTCACTATCGTCCTCATGTTTCTCGATACTTCTTGTCAACGTATGAGCTTTGAATTTTGACCCGACTTCAGTTCGGTCCGTTTCATTGGGAATTTTTCTTCTCGAGCTCGTGAATTTCGATCGCAGTACATGAAACCAGTTATATAATAACCCCATCTGCACAACATTTACAGTTCATATCGAAATTCCTCTTTTGCGTCAGCCCTGAAGATTGATCTCCACTTACAGCAGCAACGGATGTTGGTTGCAACATTACCTCTTGCTGATAATTGTTTGCAAATAATTTCTTATCTTTCAGGTAGGAAGTTGACTATAAATTGCTTGGCATTATAAAGCAAAATGGTAATAATTGGATAGTGAAAATTGAATTAAAATGTAGTTAATCGTGGTTTGTGAAAGGTTCTGTATCCTTGCTCATATATTGATACATCCGGAGTGTTTGGTTGCTCTAATTATATTAAGTCTCAAATGCGAGCAACGTCCTCCATCCCCGCTTTTTAATCATACGAAATCCGAGTAGATAATTATTTATGACACACTTGATTGTAGCCTGCAGCCGTGTGGTAAATCACCGATTAAATCATAACTGCACGCTGCATTTTTTCAGGCGCAACTGAAGAAACGACTTTGAAACACATTTGAAAGTAAATTCTGCGTTATAGACCTAATAGCATGTTAATTTATTTGTTTCCAATTTTTTTCGTTCCTTATTTGAGGCTAGTATGTAGATTCGGACGACCATGACTGATATTTGAACGTAAATAGCTTATTAGGTAAGGTTTCGAGACAAGGGTAATGATTGACTTTCTAGTTCATAGCAAACAATGCACGCAGAACTCCCGAGTTGGACTACTTCAAATATCTCTTATATAATTGTAGGTGGTCGACATCAAACACAAATCCCATTTACTTTCGCCCATATACATATCCAATTTCGACCCATACGACCAACACTTACAACAAGGCGGCTTGCATCAGCATGGGATTCTTCGAGATCCATCGACCATGAACGCTTCCGTTCTAATTCTGCCACTATTGGTACCAGTAGCAATTTATAAATTCGCATTATGCAACTGAATATCGTTTAACATACTACTTATATTTACGATTAAAGTATGGACCGACCCACATTGCCACTTTGAAAAATCCTTTTATACATGTGATTGGAACTTCCGCAAAACTATGATTTCAGCTTTTGACTTATTTGGATCTTCTCGTTTAGACGACCTTGTATAATGCAATTATTAAAGGTTGCAGAATGAAGTGTTTTTTGTACCTTAGGGAAAAGGGAGCTTTGATGATATGTGAAATTTCAGACCGATATTCGGAGTCCCTTGGGAATCCCAGTAAACTCTTGTAGTTGAAGAATTTCTTAGAAAATTTTAAAGATAGTTTAGAAGTCTCAAAATAAACTATAGTTACTCCCTTTGTGTCTGTCATTTCTTGGAGATTATTTCTGCATTCCTAAACAAGCTTTAGACTCATGCTGTTTCTGCAGACCACTCGTTCTTTGACTCACTTCCTCGCGTGTGAGTATCTATGATTATCGGAGTCGCTGATTCGAGCTGTCCTCCAACCGAATGTCCTGTCGGATATGCTTAGGAATCTTTGAATGCCCAGATTCGTTTATTGTTTTCTTCTCCTGTTCGCAGACCTTCTATGAAAAGCCATAGACCCCCTCTTCATCCAGATTAGAACCTCTGGGATCCTCGACAAGACGTTGAACGCTTGCTCCGTTTTTGGTGTAGCACTGAATGCACCAATGACGACCAGGCGCAGAGATGACTCATTTCGTGACTTTTACAAGTTAGCTGATTGCTAATGGTTGCCTCCAAATACTTTCGTTCGTTCTGGCTTTAGTAGCGGGGATTTATTGAACAGCATAAGTTGACTAAATCTTGTATTCGTCTTATTTCTGCGGTAAAGAACTACCTCTGTCTTGCGAGGATTCTTCTATTTACCATTCTCTAAATATGGACAGTGTCCCAAAAAGTATATTATGAAAAGATTCCACATATGGTAGGAGAAAATACTGACTTAATTTAATTTCCTTATCTACCAGGTAGTCGAGCAGCAATAGGTCGTAGTAAGAGGAAAACTGTTTGAGAAGAAAAATTCGTAGGAAAAGGAAAATCCAGGAAGAAAATAATTTGCACGTTTAAAGATGTGTATTTTGCCCTTTACGAGCGTTCATAGAGAAGGAAATTTAAAGACTTAAAGAGTAGGAAAAGAAAATATAGAGAGGGTCAAACACTCGTAACACGAAGTGATGAAATTTTAATCTGAAACGTTTAGAGTCAACCCTCCAGTTCTCTTTCAATTTTCTAAATATGAAGTGCCCAAAAAGCATTTATTAACAGTTGCATTGTTTTTGCACAAAAGAACTTCACAGTATTATATTTTAACAGTGTAAACTTTTTAAGATCAAATCTGATCAGATCACGCGAAATGCCACAATATCAATGAAAACAATGATTAATTCTTACATAATCACACTTATAGCATTCAACTCGTAACTCTCAACCTCATATAACGTCTGGCTTCACTTGCACTTTTCTCATTACCTGTTACGCAACAATGCGAGATGACCCGTGGTTTGGTCCTGGTTTTCTGCACAATTCGGTCGAGGCCAAGAGCGATTAAAATGAAAGTAGATGCCATCAGTGTATCGATTGGTGATGGTCAGTAATCTCATTTAATCGCACAACTTCTTTAATTTGTTACATAAAAGCGAAAGTTGGGCGAAGAAAAAACACCCACGACGATCTTTGTTAACGATGTCAAATGAGGATATTTTGTGACCCCAAGAAACCGGTCGCACAGATCAGTGAATGACAGTAATTTGCTGTAATTCGGTTGAAATGACCACATTAGGTGTTTTCATGGTTAATATTATTCTTTGTTTTTCGGCCTTAATAATTAAATTTAATGCAAATTTATGGCATAAAGAATTGATTTGGCGCTCATTACCAGACTTGGACTTTGCATAGAAAAGAAGAAAAATTCTTTCTGAGAAATATCTTCTATAAACTCATAAACAAGACCTCTTTTTAAGCCGAGCATTTGTCTCACGATAATAATTGAAGGCCTTTGAATGGAGAACCTTGATTTATCACTGTCTCAATTAAAAACGAATTTTATTGTTTACATCGGCCAGTTGAACACAAATTCGATTAACAGTAAGGTAGGGCTGGAGTTTCGTTGTTTAGACTATATCCCTTATGCAATTACAGTCACGTTTGTGAAAGGAATTGAGCTGATGAATTGTGATTCGCCATTAAAATTCACGGTGCATAAAGAAAAGCCACGGAGTAATGTATCGAAAGTGAGTCAAAAATGCCTTTTATGTCGACAAGGGGATGACTTTTAAGAAGATTTGATTGATCGATTGATTAAGTTCGTCATGTGTGTATATGAGATATGCGATATTTCAGATATGCGTGCTCATTTATTAAAATATGGTCAAACTTCAATCGCAATTTAACTTCACGAAGAGAAATTAGTATTCTGTAACATGCAATGCAAGTAAAACGCCAAAAAGAGTCCACATGTTTACGATGTTGCTGTTTTGCAACGGATTTAAATGGTATAATCAGATGAAACTGTTTTGGTATTTTGTAACATCATAGCCTATTTTAGGTATAAGGCTAACAATGTTGAGGAAGTCTTTTAATCGTGGCACATGTAAACATGCGATTTTTGATTGTATGAATACGAGTGGGTTTGATGGGATGAAATTTTTCTTGCTGCAGTTCTCTGAAAAAAGAAACTTCCAGACACAGTTTACATTTTAGTCAAAGGAGCAGATGGGCAGAAATTAGGCCCGCAGTTTTCAAAACTGTATAAAATCCTTAAGAAGATTATTATAGCAGAACTCGCAGTGTTCTTAGTCATTTAAGACAAAAAAATTAATGTCTTAAAATTAGGTGCTCGTTGCTCCTTCATAGAACTTTCTGCAGAAGTCTACAGAATCAGGTAAACAATATTTTTCCTACAATGTATAAGATGTCCGAAATTTAACTATCAGGATTTTAGGAATAATTGTTAAATCATTAGTTTCAAGTTATCAGAGTCGGGTTCTGTTAAAAAGGGATGAAAAGCTCCAGAAAAATCATTAAATATCTGAAAATTTAAAAAAAACGAAAAAGGAATGTGAATTTAGGGGAAATTCATCATAGTGATTCAGAGATTATGAGGAATTTTGAAAATTGTTGTGTGTTTTTCTGGTTTTAAAAAGGACTTTTGATTTGAAGATAACTTAAAATCGAAATAATATCTTTTTATATTACATATGGAAATTTCATCAAAGATAGGCTATTAGGCACTCCAAAGACACTTTTGTGTTCTTTGTGGGGTCTTTTAACTCTAGTCGCTACTTCAATTCGAAATCCGCAACAAAGCGTCACTGTTCTCAAATATTTTCTAATAATTTTTGCTTTTACTTGAGGTTTGAGGGAGTTGCTGCAGATCTTTAAAATTGTTTGGAATTTTTGACCAGTTTTTAGAAGTTTTTGAACGCTTGTGCTTTTGAAATCTGTGTTATAGCCATTTTGTTTGAAAAATTTAACTTAGTCCTAAAGCTATTCAATAGGAGGTGATAAATGAAAAAATAACGCCTCTATGACATCGTTTTAACACATAATTAAATGCAAATATTATAATATGACGATATTCTTTATAGGGCGTTCGTACTTTAACGTCGATCTCAAACGAATAGCAGGGAAAATTAAAAATTCGAAAATTTAGGTAGACATCTCGACATCCGATAAGATATCATATCGAATCAGATAAAGCGGATATAGCCCCGAAAAAGAACTCGAGGACCGCAGACCGGGTCAAGTTCAACGAACTTTGAAGGCAGACCACAGGTTCCAATAAACGACAACTGCTTTCCAACACTGTACCTCTTCCCCCAATGCTAGATATGTTCCCAATGGTGATATTACTTCCAACGAAAGGTGGTTACTCTTCATAGTAGAATTAGAAAATCAGATTGGCAAGCTCAGTGAGGTCATTAAACATTTCCTCAAGGACTCTTGTCTGGATAAGAAGCAAGATGTTCGTAGACTTCCGTAATAGAATGACGCGCTGGAATACCTTAGGGCAGAATTCAGAAGGGCCTTCCCCTACGTAACCAAAGTGAGAGTGGGTTATACTCAAGTCCATGGAAGATTTAAGAAGGAATTAAGACATAGCAAGAGGGCTAGTTGGAAAAAATTCTACGGGAATCTAGCCTCTGTTTCGGAATTCGCCAGGAGTGCAAAATTACTGGTCTCAGGAAAAAGAAAATCAGTTTAAAAAAACATAACAGAGGAAGCTATGGGGCAACACCTTGTTAGCAAAGATCAACATGTTCAACAAAGAACAACAACGGCTCTTCTTTCAGCAGTACATAAAATACTGGATCGGATCCCGGGACACACAAATGTAGCCGCGGGAGGATTAATTCATTCCCTTGGGACACTATACCATGATCTTGCATATAAAAGCTTTCGTTACACTTGAGATAGCCACAAAAGAGAAAGTCAAATAAGAAAGGGAAGATTTACATTCACGCCGATAGTCGTGGAGTCCTACAATTTGCAAAAAGAGAGCTACGAATGCAAAGACACTTTTCAGGAATTGGTACACTTAAAGAGAGTCATCTTAGGGTGAGTCCCGGATCATTATCGAGAGATTCCAACGGGCCGATGAGTTGGACAGATGGGGTCCCGCTTTAACGGACTAGAATCATGTCCAGGGACATGTTAAGGTACGTCGTTCAAACGCTGAACCGATGGTCATCGGAAAGACCAAAGGCAAACTGAATGCCGTCAGCAAAACGCAGGCAAGTCCGGGATATTTTACTCGCCCTGGCACATCCAAAACATCATGGCTACCAAGTAGGAGTTATTTGCCGAAAGATCTTTAAACGAACGAGTTAAAATAAAGCAATGAAAATTCTTTTTTCAAATTTATGTAACCCTGCCTTCAATGCAAACTCAGTCATTACTCAGTGGCACTAGAAATTGTCATTGAATTGCACATTCATTGTTAATTGTGTATTGGCTTTGATTACTGATTAGCTTGGCACGTGAGACGGATAAATGAAACTTCCTTGTTGACTAATATTTTATTTAAAACATGACATTTTTTCTAGGCAACTAATGGAGAAAGGCTCCTCTCAATCTTGGCGAGACATATTGTTTCAAACAACAGGGGAAAGCAGATTAGATGGTAGTGCCCTCAGAGAATATTTCCGACCTCTGGAAGACTGGCTCACAAATGAGAACCTCAGAACTGGAGAATACGTGGGATGGCTCTACGATGGAGATTATTGCAAGCAGAGCATTGAGACTGCAGGCCTGCAAGTTTACGGAGGATTTTACAACGATTCCTCCAAATTCGCCGGTTGCTTTGTATTACTGATACTCTCTGTTTTGATGGTTTGGAAGCTCAGATAATTGCTGAGAATCATGTCCTTAAAATTACCTTTAAATTCAACAAGAAATTTAGACAAATATTATGTTGGGCAAACAAAGTCTACTATCGTGGGTCGTATAATATTTCATTTTTGCCATGTTGAGTGCTTAAGGAGAAAGTAACAATGATCTAAATAGAGAGCCATTGCACATCAGGTTCGTGGCAAAACTGAGATTTACAACAGGTGTAACCAGTTTTTATGCAACGATTACACTTTTAAGGAAAGCTATTTGAGACTATTTCTTTATTTATTGTGTCTATGTTTACTTACATAAGCTGAAGTAGATCAGTGTTGTTCACACATTAGAAACTGTGTCGGATTTTTTGTAAATAGCTTTAGCGGTCATTAATAAACAGCTTTAAAGTGGCCTTTGCGATATTTCTCTCACCCTTTTTACCGACTGCTTAATGGGTAATTCTAGTCGTAAACAATGCAAACATCTGCTAAAGTGATTCACACTATTCAAGTTTATTAAGCGCAACACGCTATGTCGTTTAGTACTTAATTGATGTTCCACTACTGCATTTTTATGGTCAATTGAATTGCAGTGCTCATCAATGGATGTGTAGAGTACATCCATTCAGCAATAGATTTATATCTACCGGTGCAATTTCCGTGGACTTTAGTTACTAATTAACTTAATAAGATTTTTTGATAATTCGCAACTTATAGAAATTATTAACTACTCGTTGTAGTCACGAAAGTCTTTATAGTAGAATGCCGTTTCCCAATTATCGTAAGGCTATAATGACTTTTAATATCTTAAGTAAAGTGCAATGACAGAGTGCTGGGGAAAATGCCTGGGTACTACTAACTGAAAGTGAATGGATTGTGTAGGTAGATATATCCACTTTACAAATCACTGTTTTTGTTCACATGAAGGGTACCGCTAAAGAACTACTTATTGGCGCAAACACATAAAACGTAATTATAAAATTCTTGCTTTACAACATGCAAGATGCCTAATTTGCTATTGATTCGTGCAAAAGCTTTGTAGGTAAGCTTACATGTAAAACGACGCAACTGTTTTGTTCAACTAGAATAAATTATTTTTGTTTTCTTTTGCGCAAATTGATGTTTCGTTTTGATTCAACCAACATTTCTTTTCTTATTTCAGGTTGACCAAAAATTAAAAATGCAGTAGAACTCGGCTTTAACGAACGAACTTTCAAGGGATTTGGCCTGTCGTTCGTTATGGGTGACTGAGGAAAAAAGCTGATTGATTTAAAATTTTTGTTTTAACCAAATGCCAAATTATAAAATTTTTCGTTGTAGTAAATAAATATATATTGAATGAGAAAACAATACAACAAAAATTTAAAAAAACGACAAAAATCTGAAATAAAATTGATGTTTAGGTAGAAAAGATGTCCGTAATTCGACTCTGCACCTTGCGATTTTTCAATATCTCTCGAGTTATTTTCTTTTGCAAAAGATCTGTCGCATTTAAAAATCGTCGCATCTGTACATAATTTGTTACGATCTTCAAAGCAGAAAGAGCCTCTTGAGCCGCGGGGATTAAAACTTCATCGTTCCTGTCAGCTTCCTCTTCATCACTCGAACCGTTGTCATATCGATCATTGGCAGTTATTTGAACAATGTCAATATCATTAGAAAATTCAGCAACTTCCATGTGTTTGTCAACCATGTCATATTCATTTAAGTTAGCTTCCTCAAAATCAGAAATATTCTGGTTTTTGGGCCCATTCGCTTAAATCAATTCTGTTTTTCCTTGTTGTTTTGTGTTACAATCATGATTTATGTTATAACCTTTGTTTCATTGCGTTTAACAATGAACAATGATGCTGCTATAAGCGAGCTTACAGGCAGCTCACAGCAATATTTCCCAACGGTTCATTATAACTAAGCTCAAAGCTCCAAAAAATAATTAATATGGTATGTTATAACCGAGTGTTCGTCATATCCGGATTTGTTATAACCGGATGAAAATACATTAGCTTTTTAGGTCCTGTCAAAAGATGTATTTTCAAAAGCAGTGAAATTTTGCGTGTATTTTTCACCTAAATGCAAAAATGAACGTTTCTCTGTTAAAATTGTTAAAAATAAATATATTAAAATTCCTCAACTGGAAGAGAAGTTATTTAGAAAACACCATTTCCGGCATCAAATTTTAAAAAACTGTATTTCCGTAACTTTTTGGAAAACAATTTTATAAGCCTACGTGCAGTCTTTCAACAAAAACTTTTCATTTCCGAGATATTGCCCATATTTTTGGAAACACCTTGCACATTTGCATGTAACATTTGTTTAATAAAATTGAATCAAACTTTAATTACCACAAATAATGCGTGACATTAAATATGTTGTTAAAATTTACAAATTATTATTAAGTAAGCCGGTTTACTTAGTGGGGTTTTGTCACAGCATTCTCTATCTGATTGCATAAGTAGCTATTATAGCGAATTATAGCGGTCTCGAATTGTAGATTTGGAATTATTCATTTTGCTCCCTTGCATAGTAATCGATAGTTCGAGCAATTCGTCAATGTTTAGATGTTTTCATGTCGTGTAGATTGATGATATTGATCCTTTCCAACATTATTACATGCATACAACATTGCAACAGCCAAATACGCGTATTTTATCAAGATCCTAACTTACAATTAATTTAGTAAATAATTATTTTTCTTGTCCTCCAATGATCCACAGATTACAGTTTTGATGCGTATTATCCATGGAACGGTTTGACCAAAATATGTAATTAATGAGCGTGTAGAGGACGAGACCACTATTTTATCCTCGATGATCATTTTGTTGCCGAAGAAACTTCATCTTCATGACACGAATTTTGCCGATCCATTTTAGAGAGAAATGTTGTTTTCGACCATTGAGGTCTGCAGTAGGATTAATTCACTAAATGTGAATTATTCAATATGTTTGGGGCCCTGTTAAATCATTTAGCTATAAACAATTTCGCACTTGACCAACATATTTTGACCCAAACCGAAGTAAACTTTCCGTGAAACTGTACGTGCAAAAAAGTCCATGCGAAGACATACTTGAACGACTTTAATAATGAACTTTCATCGCTTCTAAGCATCTACCAACGAAAATAGCTTCTGCCAATATCGAAACGGATTTGTTTATAATTGCGTTATTTTGTAATCCGAAAAATGGCTTTGCCAAGAATGGGGACAAGGTTCTTAAACTCGATTAAAACGTTTTTGTCGGTTTCTGCGTTGTTCGATATTAATTAACTAGTTACGGCCACACGTTGCAAAATCTTTGCATTTGATATTATAGCAGTAGAGCCGGCACGCACGATATGCTTTTGGAGTATCCACCATTAAGCCCGCTTTCCTTGTTACGTTATGTTATGAAAACGTGTTAATTGGGTTAACAAATTTGTAGAGAAAAAATGTGATATATGTTGCACCGCAAAATTAACGCATATTTTTCATATTTACGCATTTTCGTTTTTATGATTTTAGAGTAAAGCTTTTACCTTTACGAACGAAGTACGATCATCATTTTCAATAAATCTAACTTAACAGAATCAGTAAAGAGTGTAGTTAAATGAATACACACATAAAAAATTTACGTAATTTTGATTCCTTTCTTTGTATCAACAAATGAATATTTAATATCGCGTATCGCCCCCTCTTGCCCATTACTGCTTTACACCTCCTTGATATACTTGAAATTAAGATTCTAATGTCAACTTGGTAAATTTGATGCTATATTTCCGTGGTCAGGAATGACAGCTCATTTAAGTCCCTAAGGGGAACCTGCAAGCCTCTAACTTGTCGACCCATATTATCCCATAAATGTTCGATAGGGTTCAGATCAGGGCTTCTTGCTGTCCAAGGTAGCGTTTGAATTTCCACATCTTAGAGGTAATTTTGTATTACTTGCGTCACTTGTGGACGTGCATCAATAAAAATTCGTCATCGATAAATGCGGCATATGGCACTATGTGGGTTCCTAAAACGTCGCCATATGGATCGGTGGGCTGTCAAACCATCCTTCTGAAACACAACTAACTTGGGGCGACCTTCCAAACTTCCATTCCAAACCATATCATAAGAGGTCCACCTCCATAGCTCACAGTGCCGACAATGTTGCACTGGGCAAAGTTGGCCTTGAATTGTCCTTTAAATGACCTTGATTAGAAATTTGCTTATGCGCGTTGGACGTCCTCTTTCATAACAAGCAAAGTTTGTTTGAAACTTTTTTTTATTTTAAATTTGATCCCGGAGATAATCGCTTGTATCACTTTTAACGCCTTTAAACCCTGCAGAAGTTAGAAATATTTGAGAATCTGATGAGTCCTATCCTGGCTTAAAACGGCATAATTTTATAATTTATGTACGTCACAATATACCAAGTGGCTCACTAATTGAGTCCGCACATGAGCGCTATCTGGATTGAAGCCGATAGTGCTTGTCAGTCAAGTGTGGGAGGTTTTACATTAGTTTAAACTTCGCGTTTTCCTGCCACTAAATATGTCGTGTTTTGGCCCTTAAGCCGATTTTGTAGTGAAAAATGTAGTTTTACGAATTTTTGTAGTGAAAGTGTTCCATATAGGAGATTTAGCATGGATAAGGTCATTTTAATTAGTGCTAAAAAGGTGGGGAATAACTTAATTAGAATGCGAGGGGAAGACTAGAAGTAACTAAAATTTTCAGAGTATCATATACGTGACATGGCTGATACTATCACTGGTACAAATACAAACCGAGGCAAAGCTGCTTGGGGACCACGTCTGCCAGAAGGAGATCATGTAAGTCTACTTTATCTGCATTTAATTGGTTGCTTCAAAGTACAGTACTTACAATAACTTGTAGAACGAGGTAGAACTGAGGAATGTATTAACGAGGAAAATCGGTGCAATCTATGCGGCAATTTTCTTGTCTATGATCCCATGAAATAGGCAATTAAAATGAGAATGCCCCGGTATTACTCTACACTGTATCGAAACGTTCTTTCGACATGTTTTAAATTACTCCCTTATTTGATGGGACTTTGGTTGAAAGTGAGTGTTGTGTGAAAATTGAAAATAATCATCCTGAATGATGTAAGAGATGCATGAGATAGGTCCACTTCTCTTGCACCTAGTTGCAACTGCAATACATAGTTGTATTTCCATTATTTCACTGTATTCCTCACAAGGTCATTATGGAAATAGCTCTTCGACACATTTCAGAGCATTCAAATACGGACATCAAGTTTATACAGGGTGTCCGGAAGGGTCATGTCGATGATGAAAGTCATGTTGATAATAAAGCGCGATTTTTTCAAAAACGAAAGAACATATCGGTTAAAGCTGGGTCTTTCATTGTTACCGTGATAACTTTTGGAAAGTTTCAGCAGAAATGCTTTTTTTAACTTTTTACTTTGGGAGAGAATAACTTGGTAACGAAGGCCGGTAGAATGTTTTAAAATATGAAGTACTAGCATTATTTTAAATTATTATTTTATTACTTCTTTACAACCCCTAGAATTTATGACATGACTTTTCTGGACACCCTGTATATGGACGAAGTCTGACGAAAACTTGACCCTCCCCTTTAATCTTGAAAAATAAGGACTTTTCGAAAAATTCACAAAATATGTCAAAAAAGTTCTTGAGGGGAGAGGGGTAAGTTTTTTTATATAATATTCAACCCTCAAACTTAATCAGTATACGCGTCACAGCAACCCTCCCATAAATTTTAAATGGCAAGAGGGGTCATGTGAAACCTCAAATTCAAGGTCTTTCAGGATTACATTCAACGGTGAGAAAAACGGTTTTAAATTTCATAAAAAATGCAATAGAAATTCAGTTAAATAGTACGTAAACAATGAAAAAACTTGTTTTTTGATAGGAAATTGGTTTCTTTTCAATTTTGTGCTTACAAACAGTCTTTGGTTAATAACCACGGTTATTTTTATTTATGTTTTTATTTTTTTCTTAGATAGATTTTGAATCGCATTACACTATTAAGCGTAGTTCTGAAAGACCTTGAATTTGAGGCCTCATATGACCTATCGTGCCATTTAAAATTTTTGAGAGGGTTTGCTGTGATGCGTATAAAAGTGGTTTGAGGGTTGACTTTTATATAAAAATCTACCCCCCCTTCAAAAACCGTTTAGACGAAAAGTCCTTATCTTTCAAAATTAAAGGAAAGTAAAGTTTTTGATGGATGACTGGGCATAATATTATAGATAATTTTATAATTGTTATAAGATGCTGAAACACTACACACGGATGTTTCATAGACACTTTCAGAAATCGCTAAGATAAATTGAGAATTTTATGTTGAATGTTCAAGATCAAAGCATACCCTCATTTAACCTTCACGAAGAGACTGCAATTTTGCGAACAATAAGAATTAACTAGATATGGGATTAGAGACATTCATCAGAACTGACCTTAAACACACATATACGGTCATAATCTCTATCTAAAATCAGTGGGGTATTAAGTCTTTTTTCAGAGGTTTTACATTGTTAGTTCAATTGGGATAGTTAAAAGTTCCTCTTAAAATCCTTTAATACACGTCCTGTTTTCAGGCTTCAAATTGAAGGACCATTTTATTCGAAACTGACTATAACCCTGCAATTTTGTGTCGTGTTTCCAAGTTAACAGAGAGATTTAATTTAAAAAGTTTTAAAGAGAAGTACCCAACCAAACACTTTAAGAAAACATGTTTTTAGAAAATATGAAATTATTTCTCAACATAGTCTCCTATAAGATTGTTGAGCTTAGAATGTTTCAAAATATGCGAACTTCACCTCTTCATCGTTGGCAAACCTGCTTCCACCAAGCCATTTTTGCAAATTTGGAAATAAAAAGTAGTCTACAGGTGCTAAATCTGGTGAATAGGGTGGGTGAGGAAAAAATTCGAAACCCAGTTGATTAATTTTGGCCAAAAAAACGCAAAAAATACATTTTTTGTCCCGTTACATAAAGAGTACCCCCTTAAACTCATTAGAGCGAAGGTGGCCAAAAATTGAACGAAAACTTGCAGGATATGCAACATCGCTGATATTGAAATGTCTGGCAGTATTTTCGAGACCTCAACATTTAGATTTCATAGTGCAAAGTAATCTCAAGATTTTTTGAGACTTTTACTTTGACCCCTTACATTATACATTAGTATGCAATCTACAATATTGCACCATCATACGTTACGAAGAATTCTAAAAGAAAGAAAAGCTGCTGTTACGATGGTAGAGTACATAGTGTTGATGGCGCATGGGTTGCATCACAGACTGCTTTTTCTGTTTGACATACAGACATGGGAAATGAATGATGTGTGAAGAAACTGGATTTTCCTTATTGCACGCACCTCCATTCAAACTGATATTACTCATAACCTTCGCATTACTGTTACGTATTATCATGTTGTCTTTTCATATAGAGTTCCCAAGGAGGTGCTTAAATGGGAACTGAAGAACAAAACGACACGCAGCTACAAATGGTGCATGAACGTACCACCTAGGTGTTCGGTGTATTCCAACAAAGTGGTCAACGAGAGTAGAGTATCTGTAAGTATTCCTTTACAGCCAAATTGGGCTAAAAATTGAGGGAGATATCTGTTTATATCGGAGCATTTAATTTTTCATTATGTCCTAAATGACTTGTAATCGATTTACAGCACTTCGACATCGATTTTCTTATCTGATGAAAAGAACAGATGTCACTCGACTTCTTATAGCAGAGATGTAATAATTTAAACATTAAGCAATTAGTAATCATGTGGCAGAGTTATCAACTTGATGTAAAGAGATTTTAATTTTCTTGGGTATACAAAATTACCATTTTAACGACATTTTTGTCATCGTGATGTAAGAACAATTGAGAAATGGTAAATTGCTAATATTCACGATTTTTAAGGGGATTTGTGGATTTGCCGACTCTCAGTAGTGCTGAAAGTTATAATAAGGACCGAAACTTGCCGACCTAATATACTTTTAAGGATGGTAGAACAAGACGCTTTTTTATTTTTCAATATACCATCTTTTTATCTAAATGTACTTTTCAGAACAACTAATTAATATTTCTAAGCCATTAAAAAAATAACCAGAAATTTTGGAGTTAAAACGTTCTAAAACTTCTGACTTGATTTCTTCATCATTGAAAAATTTCCTACCGCGATCAGATTTTAATTTAAAAAAAAGAAAATAACCACTAGAGGCCAGGTCAGGACTGTAGGGTGTATAGTCCAGTTCTTGGAAGTCGCATTCGAGCGTTGCAGCTTTTGCAACTGCAGCCGTGTGAACTGTAGCATTGTCATGAAATAGTCGCACAACTCGACCAGCCTTTCTACGACGTTTTTCTGGGATTGTATCTCGTAATTTGTATAAAAAGGAGGAATAATCAATTCCATTTACCGTGGTATTCTTCTCTTTGAAGTTAATCAAACGAATTCCCTCACTATCCCAAAAAACCATAGCCATCACCTGTCTAGTTGACTACGAGACTTTGGCTTTTTTAGAGCGTAGTTCGCTAAGGCACTCCCATTCCATTGATTCCCTTTTAGACACGAAGTCACAATAAAGAACTGTGGTTTCATCCCCTGACACAATTGTCTTCAAAAACTCCTCTGGATTTTCCCTATAAAATTGCAAAAAGCTACAGCTTTCTATATGCGGCTGCATTTGAATTGTCGAAAGTTTGTCAAGTTTATTTCAACAATACAATTTGGTAAAAAATTAAATTAATTAATATTTGCAGTGATTCTTGAATGTCTTTATCATTTTCTACTCGGTTTTTAAAAACAAAATGTTATGTTTAAGCCTGATGATTTCCTAACTAACTCAACATTTGGCGAAATTGAAAAAAAATTATTGAATTGATTTTATGATCATTTACAGAAGTGACCCTTAATTCGTTTTGACTATTATTTTTTGATTACATTGACTATCAATTTGACTAGTTCATTAGCATAATATGACACGGGAAAGTAATCCAATATAAACATACATCACAACATAAACCATTTTCAACACATTATAATAGAGTGGAGAAAGTGCACTGTTATGCGATATCCCGTAAGGGCCCCTAGGAAAGCAGATAAAGCATTAAACTCGATATGGTTGAATAATGATTCATATTATGGTTACTATACTACAACCATGCAATTACAAAGTGTTTTTTAATTTTTTGTTGCGTCTTAAATATGTAAGTTACGTGGTCTTAATTTTATAGATAAATCCGTTAACTGTATAAATTTCTTCGGGTATCCAATACGGAAGAAGCAGATTTAGACTTTATGTAAGAGGAAGGGGATTGATGGAATTAAGGAAATGCGATCTACTGACTTTTCTAAGCTTCAGTCTGTCAGTGGGTTGGGCCGCACGAATCATTAGTTCCCCCTAAACCTCATCTTATAGCTCTAATGGTTGTTTTAACACTTCCTAAAAACCTTGGAATGGTCCTTGCGATTTAGCAGACACAGCTTCTTCCAGGGCAAAGTCGCCAACCACGACGCCAAATTAGTTGTAAAATTTTATTTAGCCGATCCGCAGCATTGTCCGTAGCGTTTAGTCGTTGTCCAACTTAAATACGGTATGGATAACCACCAATTGATTTGAAGATTCGACGTATCGATGTTTCACTGCTGTTGGGTTTCCATGCAGTTCTTACAAGGCTTCTTTGAGGTGATTGTACAACTTGGTCAAAAGCACATCCTCCGTTTTCGTTAGAGCACACAGTTTTTTGACAACCTGAAGAAACTTTAAGTTGATACGATACACTATCAGTGCGACAAAATGTTTCAAGAACAGCTAATATCACACTTTTACTGGGGGTTACTTTACTAAGCTTTTGTCGATATTTTATTAACTCCTGTCGTAAGCATGAACCCTCATTGCGACCATTTCTGCATGAGCGGAAATAATGCTCTACCAGAAACACTTTCTTCCATTGTTAGAACCATGTTTAAATCAAATATAGCTGCAGAGCGCTATTAATACGTTCACTAATGATAATTAATTGAAATATGATTACTAATGGCAATTATTTCACATATGACAACTAATGACAATTAATTCAAATGTTACAATTAATGACAATTTATTCAAATGTTACAATTAATGACAATTTATTCAAATATGACAATTAATGACAATTTATTCAAATATGACAAATGCATATTACATAAGTAACTCCACAGCATCTTCTGTTTCGGTACTGTTTATTTTGGCGGATACCGTATTACTTATCCAGTACTAAATATTTGACATTTCATCTCAAGTTTATAAAATAATTTTCACAATTCTAAATCAAATAAATTTCTCATCTACTCAGTTTTTTCGAAAAAGTACCTCGAACTCCAGAAATTCTCCCCAACAAGAGATTTACTAAGAATTTTGCGAAAATCAGCGTCATGCCGAATGTGGTTAAAAGAGGTTGCCCTAGGAACCTACCCATCTAACCTTACGCGACAGGCTTTAGGGATTTGAAAATTTTTCAGGGAATTCCAATGAATTTGCGAAAATTAAAGTGATAATGAACAGGATTTAAATAGGTGTCACCAACTCCAGAAGGGTTCTTCTAATAAAGTCTAGAATTCAGCAATTTCAACCGAAGGTTAACCTGTCATTTCCGATCGTCGACTTCTTATTTCTTATTGTTACCATTCAGTTTCCTTCTTATAATGCTCTAATTGTCTTCGTAGCATTTTCACCTGATGGTGCTTGCCTTAGTCAGGTCTTCGGAGTCATTCAAAACCGGATTACTTTATCAAATTACATAATGAAGGCCAAATTTAAAAATGTAACGCATGCAATTAGGTAGACTGGTGAAACGTAGAAGCAACGCACTTTAAAGTACCCCTCTCAAAAACAATTTGAAGATTATAGCGTTTCCTAATCAAGTTACTACATCCTGCTTACGAAGAAATTTGCAGCGATACCCAGCAATGGACGATGACATTATATCTGATAAATGAATAGTATGACTCTATAAAATTAGACAGAACAGCTCTACGCAGTGAAAGCAGCTCTGGACTAAGATTTCTTTGCGTTTTAAATCGCTCAGTTTTCAGAACAAAATTAAGTCAGAATTAAGTGAAGAACCACTAATTCCTCAGTTGAAAATAAATTAAGTTAGTTCAATTTACCCACATACAGTATGTTTGTTTAAAAACTTACCATCCCAGAAATTACCATCAGAAAGAAAAGAGATAGTACTATAATGTGGTTTTTTGGGGATCCCAAAGGTTGCAAGGAGGAACATTTTTGGCAGCAGCAGTATTAATATTACGCACGTCCCTGTACCCCCAGTCCCCCAATTTCAGAATCTTAAGTCTATTTCAATATACAGGGTGTCTCAAAAATTTACCGATAAATTTTAAAGGGCGACGGGGGACGTCGGCACCAACTCATTTCTTTATCACGTCTATATCATCAAGTACTACAATGATATAGCACTATGGAAGTTTCTTGTCTACAGGGTGTCTTAAAAAATATTTAAATTCGGTGAAACTTACTAGTAACTTTTTGACGAATTTCTTTTTTTCTTTTCTGGGTTTTCGGACAGTATTTTTCTAATTTTTATGTGTATTCCCTTTTCTTCAAATTTCGAACCGTTTTAGAGCAATTCGAATATTCATAAAGAAGAATTGAATCATTCAAAGAACTATTCTGTTGTTATGTTTTTTGAGATTTTTTGACTCAATGCACTTTAGTAATTTAATTTTCTCTTCGGTATATAATGAACCTGCTTGTTTGTATTGCTTCTTACATCGTCAATAATAAATCGCCAAAATTGTATGCCAGTTTGGTAAACGAAAAAACTCAGCAAATTCCTAATGTTACAGAAGTTACATACCATAAACAAAATAAAATAAATTGTTTTTTGTTTAAAAATTGTTCAAAATTTACAAACATTTCGGTATTTAAGTGCGTTAAGTAAAATTAAAAGTGAAAATTTGCATCTAATTTAAACATGTTGAATTGTTCTTAAATTGTGCAGAATTTGAAGATAAAGAAAAAAGTCGACAAAATTTGGAAAAACCAACTGGCTATGATTTTCTAGCCTAAATGCGAAGTTTCTAACTAACTAACTGCTCCACGAAAGTTAAGAAAGTCAAAAATTTCTATCAAACTGGTTATGTAGCTAACCCCGTATTTATTATATATTATCGATTTTAATAAAATAATAAGGTCAAATCTTTATTGACTAATTGACCATAAATCAATGTATGCAATCACTTTATTATGTAAAATAGATCTAAATCAGAGGATTGATTTGTTTATAAAAAATGATTACGAATTTTATTAATACCTCACTGGCATGAACGACTAAAGTCGGTAGTGTACACTGAAAGCCGCTTGAAATGTACATTACGTAGGAACAAGAACATACTTTTGCAATTTAGTCACAACAATTAATAATATTGAATATACCAGAAATAAAAAATAAATTGTTGAAATGTTACGTCTTTATTTTTTAGCCAATATCTTGTCTAATAGTTTTCGTCAACTCGTACACACTTTAAGTTTTCAAATTTCAACATCTAATTATTACTGAATTAATTGCACAAATTTAATTACTCAAACAGTGTGACCAAATCCGATAAGCGCTAACTTTTGACGATTTGCAATATATAAGTAAATTTACAATCCCTTAATCTGTGCAATTCGATACAAGAATGGTGATTTCGTCATCCTACTTTATTTCATCGTGCGGAATATTCGTGGTGAAGGGCACCATTAAACTAAAACTGAAAGGGTACGACCTTGCAACAAGAGAATAGTAGGTATTCCTAACGTTTCACACTAGTTTCTTCTAATAATTTATTACTCGGAATTGAATATCTTGATTATACAGGGTGATTAATAAACAATGGGACATCCGAAAACTGGGGGTACTACACGTCAAATTGTGAGGGTTGGAGAAGATATGCCTCAACAGAAAGTTGATAGTTTTGTATACAGAGTGTTAAAAATTTCAATTTTAATTCATTTCTTTGCCATTATTCTAAAAAGATGTAGATTAGACACTTGAAAATTTATAAAGTTATGTTTTTTATGTACCAAATAACATATATTTAGCAATTTCCACGTTGCTAATAAAGGGTGCCACTTGCAACCAATTTTACACAATTTACGGTTAATAACTTTTTACACTGTATGTCTAACATGAAATTATATTCAAAATTTGAAAAAACAATAATTTTTCCATTAATTATGTATTCCTGTTTCATTTCAATATTTCGATCCGGTTTCGAGAAAAATCTATTTAACGAACATTATGTTTAAATTTGATAATACGAAAAATGAAAAGCGAAGCAAACCAAACTGTAGTAGGCTAAATATGTCTCATAATACAAAATAACATTTTCTTCTCCATATAAACTGGCAAATAATGACGAGTTGTTTAGTTTTAACCGTAGTAAAAAATATTATTAGTAATAACATTTTGAAAATGCCGCGTCACAACGAAATGAGACATGTGATCATAACTTTATTAGCATATCTAAATACAGTTTTCCGAAATCGTTGGATTGGCCACGGAAACATTTTTGCTTGGCCACCCAGAAGTTCGGACTTTAATCCTCTCGATTTCTGTAAATTTGACTAGAAGTGGCGCCTAAGAAGACCTAAGAAGGCGCCACTTCTTTAGCAACGCGGTTATTGTAAAACGTATCTTATTCGTTACCTAAAAAACATCACTTTAGAAATTTTCAAGTGTCTAACATAGATATTTACAGAATAATGGCAAAAGAATAAATTAAAATTTTAATTTTCAACACCTTGTATATATTCAAAACTATCAACTTTCGGATAAGGCATATTTTCTCCAATCGTCACTATTTGACGTGTAGTATCTCCAATTTTTGGTTGTCCCATGGTTAATTAATGACCCTGTATGCGTCAAGATTGCACAGTTTGGTGTAATATTTTAGATTGTCAATGTATCCACTGCAATCGAAATATGCTGCGATGGTTTCGAGGAACAAAACCACTTCTGCATTACCAGATGCCCCAAATGCATTAACGGGTTGTGTCTTAAAGGAACTTGTGTCTGCCAAATAGGCTGGAATGGACCTCAGTGTGATACTCGTAGGTAATCGCTTCATTAAATTAACAAACTCAACATTAATTCTCCTCTACAGCGGCTATGAGAACCACAGGAACTGCTGAATCAAGTACTTCTACCAATACACCAAGCACCTTGACCTCAACCAGTGAAAACTCATTGAAACCAACTACCATAAGCTACTCAACCGAAAATTACTCAACATCTTCAACATCAACAACCAACCACTCCATTTTCACAGAGAATGTTCCTGCGTTTTCAAATGAAGATCTCGAAGGTTCTGGTATTAAATCCTCATCCCCGTATGAGCAAATCCAATCTAGTACTAAAGCATTTTTATCTGAGCGTGTGAGCGATGAGGGGTTTCCTATGATTCATTCAACTGAAAGCAAAGAATCACTTGAGTACCCTGAATCAAGTAATGTTTTCGAAGACCCTATTGCAGAGGAAGATGCCAGTGCTGCGGATTATAGAGAAGTCTTCGATTTACCAACTTTGCATAACACTGTCAAAGATGTAACACCAAAGGATGTCTTCGAGTTTGATCGGATAGAGTTTCCAGAACAAAGCACCACGACCACTTTTAAAACTATTTTAATTACACTCACGAATGTGGTACAGGATTCTTCTAGCAAGGAAGATGACATAAGCTTGAAAGAAAATCTTTTGAAGAGTACTGGTGATTTCCGCGAGGGCAAATTCGAAAGAAGGTCTTCTCATGAAAGCTTTACTGAAAATACGAAACTGACCACTGTTGATGAGGCTGCGAGCAAGAATTTGATTTACTCCATATGTGCTGCCAGTCTGACGACATTTCTTATATTGGTGATAGTGGTGACTTTGTATGCTGTGAAGAACTCGAGGAAGAAAATGGCCATTAACAAAGATAGGGCAAACGTGGCGTCGGTTGCTGTTTATAGAGCCAGCATTTTCCATAGTCCCCTTCCAGGTGAGTCATAGACTCAGCAATATTTGTTTTTAGTTTACTTTTTCATACCTCGTACTGTTTCTAAGATATTTGATTTGATATTGAGCCACAGTATATCCCGTGTCCATTTAAATTTGCGATGGTGGACAATAGCTTAAGAATACAATTATTGACATGACCAACTGAGCAAATGCTAAAATTCTATGGGTATTTTTACAGGGTGTCTCAGAAATCAAAACTAAAGAGCCAAGATAGGTTCTTGGATCACTCTTAGAGTAGTCTGGTAGCAAGTCGATATTCTGCAGACAAAATTTAAAACAAGTAATTCAAAAACCGTTAACAAAAAAATAAAAAAATATACAGGGTTACTTGTAATTAGACGTTGAGGAGGTAATAGGGCATGAGGTAAGGAGTAAATTGACCCCATATATGCATATTCCAAAAATCACTAGATTTTGAGATATATATTTTTTTAATTTAGGGTCTTAATGACTTCAGAGTGATTTTCAAGAAAGGCGTTTCAGATTCTTTCACTTTCGCTACTCGATCGCTTGTCTAACATTATGATCTTCCGTGTGGAATGAAATATGCCGCAAAGATGTGTATTATATAAAGATTTTGGGTAAAAATTTTCATAAAATAATTTTTCAAGATCAGCTACATCAACTTCTTCTGAGGGTTTCAATTCCTCCTTGCATTTCGATTATTAACCTACTTAAATTAACAAAAAGCTTATAGCTGTTTATATAGGGTGTCCCAGGAAAAAGTGCCCACCCTGAATATATTTTCTGTTGTTTGTTAAAAAAAAAACGCTAAAACACGTCAACTTTGATAAATAGGGCGACATCTTTTGGTGAAAAAGTTGTTTTCGAAATGCCCACCCTTTTCCCCTGGAAACCATCCCTTTGAAATTTTCAAATTGAAAGAGGGGTTGTTCTATACGTCACTTGAAAGGTGATTTTACTTTCTACATGGTCAAACTTTTATTTTTTAATTTTTGTACGTCGGTCTACTACAAACCTGTTAAAGTCCTAGGACAAAAAAACACATCAGCATATAGTTTTAACTTTTATTGGACATTTCAACGATTTGATATAACATTCGTTGTTTTTTTTATTTTTAATTGTACAATATATTAACAAAAATAAAAGAAAATTATTTTCTTTCAGAAATTACCCTCTAAATAAAAAAAAAAACAAAAAAGTCTTTTGACCCCGACGTGATTTGAACACGCAACCTTCTGATCTGGAGTCAGACGCGCTACCGTTGCGCCACGGAGTCATACGTTCAACTGTCGACCTATCGCATACTTAAACAATTGATATTTTAACATCAACACTTTTTTTATTGAATCGTAGCAAATGACTTCTAATTTCAGCCAATTGTACCTTAAATAATTTTTAGTAATGACTTCATAAATTTTACATCTTATTTTACATACACAGACAAAGAGACATAAAATTTTATAATTCCAGATCCACCAATGTTTGATAATCCCACATATTTGGCAACAAAACCAACACATGACAACTGGAACAGTGAAAGCCAGGATACATTTGAAGCTCACGAATTCAATATAGCGTTCCAT